>NW_022987469.1:3780547-3955586 GCF_902827165.1 Trematomus bernacchii
TTGTGAGGTTGATTTCACATACACTACTTCGACGTTAGCTTGTCTACATACTTGAGCATAGCCAATTTAAATTAACCTTAGCGATGCATACAGTTCCTACCTACATAATAAAATATCTCTCTAAGTTACAAGGATGACCTTATTTTATCAACCTCAAACAGAAGCCTTTTGTTCTACAGTACTATCTCACTTAACGCTTAACACTTGTCTATTTCATTTTAACCTTTATATATACAGTCTATGGTTTTAAGTTAACTTGGAGGATACGATTAGCATCGTTAGCACCGATGTAGCTACCACTCACTTACACGCTAACCCAAGCCTTAACATTCATTACGTAGCTGATTAAAATCATAAACACATAAATAAAGTACTCGAATTTCACTTACCGCAAAACGGCATTCATGCACCGTCTGTTTTAACCGCAGAGCGAGTCACAATAGTCCCATATATAAGCATGAAGAACAAACAAACACGGCAGGGATCAAGTTGTGTTCCCTGGATGAACTGGGCAGGCAGAGTCCCTGTAGCTTCACGGAGACGGAGCAGCTAGCAGAGAGACAAAAAGCTAACAGCAGCAGTCACTTGACAGAGCTGTCACTCAATGTGACCACGCCCTAATTTATGCAAAAACTTTAAGACCTAATATAAATAAAAGGGTCGTGTTAGAAAACAATTCACTCACAGATTCATAATCATGATGGTGGAATCTAACTATATTCATAATAATATTTATTGGATCCATAGGTAGAAACATGTTTTTTTAGGCTGTGAAATTGGGCATTTTAACATGGGGCTCTATGGAAATTGCTCCTTTCTGCAGTCAGCGCCTATCGGCCAATATATGAACTGCAGTTTGTGGCACTTCCGCATTGGCGTCCCGGCTCTTCCCCAGAGTTTGCCGCTTGGTCACAATACAAGTGACGATACTCACAATGACGATAATGTTATAATAATACATATTTAAAATACTTATATCTACAGAGGGGATGCAACCCATAATATAATGAACATATTATACTCAATATTGGGTAACACTTTATATTAAAGTGGACCTATCATGCTATATTTGAATAATATAGTGTAGGACCATACCTATATAAGGCATATTTATACTTTTTTTTTTTCAAAATACCAAACAGATCATGCATTTTAGCCATGCCTCATTTCGCTCAATTTGAAAAATGTTAGCTCTGTTTTTGCAAAGGCTGATTCTGTGAGAACAGCACCATCTACAGGCCTGGCATATGTACTACAGCGTCTCCAGCGCTTTCGAACGGCAATGGCCGTGGCTGTCTCCTCCTGATTGGTGGAGTTGGCCCAATAGCCGTAGCGCCACTGTCCTGACATCAGGACAGTGTTCAAATCTGGATCAGTTTTTATCAGATCCGTTGCAGCCCCTTTTTTAGAGATTTGGGTATGGAGGAAAATAGAGAGGGTTGTGTTTTCTGACACTTGGTGAGTTCCCTGGAACACCGGGGACACATATTCATGTATAAAAGACGTACAAAAGTGCATTTTGCATGATAGGTTCCCTTTAAGGTACACAAATTAACCATCAACTAGTTGTTAATTAACATGCATATTAGCAGTATATTGGCTCTTTATTAGTCATTATAAAACACTTATTAATGCCTTATTCTACATGACTATATTCTACAAGTAATAAGCCATTAATTGAGAGTTTTTCCTCAATAACCCTCTAATTAGTGCTTATTTATTGCAAGTAAGGAAGTTGTTGTACATGAGTTTTGGTCTTAATATGCTCTGCTCAATATGGGCCTAATAAGGCAGTAGTACCACAAGAATAGTAATTCTCCCATAATAACACTTAACAAATATGATCTATTCTTATGTAACAAGACATGAAACTATAAGTTTTAATTGTGTCTAAATAACTCAAAATGTGGTATTTATATCTAAGAACATATTCCCTATTTTAAAGTGAAGTCTTGTTCATAACCAATAAGCTAGTAGTTTGACTCTAATTGACCTGAACAGGTTCCCTATTCTGAAGTTGCCTCCTCTTCACACTTTGTAAATACATTATAGCACACACCTACTGAAATTAACCTCAACAGTACATTAGGGCTGTACCCGAATATCCGAATATTCTTTTGTTGGAGTACTATTCGGGTTTCAATTTCATTATTCGGATATTCGTTTTGTTTGTTTTTTCCGTGTTTTTTTTTCAAATTGAATTTATTGAAATCTCCAATATCAACGTAAGAGCTTGTGCCTCTTCGGGGGGTGCTAACACTTAACCATAAACGTTATCGTTTACTTTCTCCGTCTTTATTTGTAGATATTACTTTTCTCCGTTAATCTCCGTCACGTTGTTTCCAAAGCAACAACAACTTCCTGTCAACTGCGCTAACTCGCCTTCAAAATAAAAGCATGTCCATAAATAGGAAGCCAAGCCAAATTACACTTAAGACATATATACAACTGCAACGAAAGTAACAAACACAATGCGATATCCTTTTCAATTTCAAAGAACACAAATTGGGTTACATTAACAAATAACTATAAAACAACAATACTGTAGAATAACAAAATGAATGGCGTGAATACACCGAAATACACGTGTTGAAGCGGGCTGCTGATTACTACTACAAACTGCTATATAAATAAACATTGATTGATTGTTAAAGAGAGGTTCAGACACATCCCAAAACATGTCAAGTTTCTCCAAGGCTGAGAACACATATGCAGCCTACAGGTACAGGTACTTTTTTTTTAATAAAAACAGATTTTTAACAGATTGTATGTATTTGTGATCATACTGTGTGACCTGCTTGTATGTACTTACACACTAGGTGTACTGTTCTCTTTATGTGTTGTACTGTCCCAGCCAAACTCTTTTGAGAGCGAGGGAATGAGCAGCCATGCTCCTTTATTGACTTATTTGCAGTCCACTGACATTCAAACGGAGTGAAACTATAAAAAAAGAAGTTACAAGGCACTTAATGATCTCATACATGCAAGTGTAACATACACAGATTAACACATAGGACCGCTAAGTGTAAACAAGGTAAATAAAGCTAATGCTAGCTGTGCAATAGGCATGTACACAGGCTAGTATGGCTAACGCTAGCATGTATGGCTAACGCTAGCATGTATGCTAACGCTAGCGCGAATGCTAACGCATTTTCTCATTGTGTTTAAACATCTCCAAATGTCATCACATAAACACAATACATGTTACTAATCCTTACAGTGTAAGTGTAACACACCACAAAGACTTCAGCCGACGGCCAAGAAGCACGTACGAACTGCGCATGCGTGAGCGGCAATAACTCTCCTTACCAGCAGGCGGCGGTAGTGTGTATTCATCATTCAAAAGAGGCAACAACCGGAAGACAGACTGCGTGATAACCGAGAGAAGAAGAACAGACTGCGTGATATAAACAAACAACAAATAGCGTGTGAGTTCCATTTTCACTCTACAGCGAGAAGCTCATGGGGCTTTCCCGAACCTGTGTCGAAGCTGGAGTTAAATGAAATCTCAGATTTGCCTTCTTAATAGTTTGTTTGGGTCCCTCACTTCCGTTTAGCTTCTCATGCACTGATTCGCTAGCTGAACAGCCAATCAGAGTGATTTATTTTTGCCGACTGCCTTTGGCCAACTGGTTTTCGGCCGAAGATGCGTCGGCCCGGCTGAAAAGACCCGACGGTGCGGGACACACCAATCTAAGTAGGGCGTGTCGACGCTCATCGTCGGCAATCGGCCTGGTGTGTCTGTGCCTTTACACTTACAGTCATTGCTTTCTGACGGACTTGACCCTTTTACTCTTCAGGTTGCATAGGGAACATTAGTAGCAGTCTACTGCCATGCTATTCAGTTCACTTTCTCCTACTTCCTGTACCCGGTTTCCCGTCTAGCCTTCAGTAAGTGGTCATTTAACATCTTGCCAGTTGAATTTAACATCTTGCCAGTTGAAAATTAGCCTGCTGGCTAATACTGGCTCATTTACAGCAATGAGTGCACTGTCCTTTAAATAAAATAAACAAACAAACAAACAAAAACAGTATACATTTTACAAAAATATAAATGTGCAAATATGAAACATACAGGTCAATATCACCTTGCTATTGGTAGCTGAACTGTCAATACCCCAAAACATATTCTTAGATATAAATACCACATTTTGAGTTATTTAGACACAATTAACACTAGTTTCATGTCTTGTTACATAAGAATAGATCAAATTTGTTAAGTGTTCTTATGGGAGAATTACTATTCTTGTGGTACTACTGCCTTATTAGGCCCATATTGAGCAGAGCATATTAAGACCAAAACTCATGTACAACAACTTCCTTACTTGCAATAAATAAGCACTAATTAGAGGGTTATTGAGGAAAAACTCTCAACTAATGGCCTATTACAGCGGTTTTCAAAGTGTGAGGCGCGCCTCCCTGGGGGGGCGCCAGAGAGCTTCAGGGGAGGCGCAGCGTGAGAATTTGTTTTCGAGAAAAAGATGAGTAAAGTCACTTCCACACTTTTGGCTGTCTGTGGAGACCGAGTTCCCCCACCTCGCCAAAAAGGCTGTAAAAGTGCTCATTCCCTTCACCTCCACCTACCTGTGTGAGTGCGGGTTTTCCGCATTGACTTTGATCAAAAGCAAGTCTACCGGTCAAGGCTGCAGCCAGAGGATGATCTGCGTTTATTCCTGTCTACATTGCATCCCCGCCAGAGTCCTGCACGGGTCTGATTTTCAAGACCCGCTCCCGTCCCGTACCCGCGATGTGCAATACCGAACCCGCCCCGCTACCCGCACATATTGCCAATTAGTTCCGCAAACCGACCCGACCCGTCGGCACAAGATCCGCAAACCGACCCGAACCCGCATATCCTAGGAGCACTGAAAACATGCAATTATTAACACACGCAGTTGCGTATTTGGCTCAAAAAGCGTGGGATGTTGGTTATGTTCTCCATCTAGGACAGACGTGTCAAACTCAAGGCCCGCGGGCCAAATGTGGCCCGCCACGTCATTTGATGTGGCCCGCGAGAGCTCGCAAAGAATATAAACAGTTTATTATACGGTTACATGCCGTTTAAGCACGTTGCCCATAAACTGCATGTCCCAAAATGCATTTCGTTTTGTGACGTGCGCACTGAAGCGACTTCCTATCAGCAGCGGCACTCTGAGGCGGTGAGTGACCAGTGTGTGACTGTGAGTAACACAGAGTTGAAGGAACATAATTTACGGCGGCACAGAGACACCAAACACGGAGCAAAGTCTGCTTCAGCAACCGAGACAAGCAACTCCAGTCCCAGAACAAACAGACAGAATGACCCGCTCTTTAAGAATCAGTCGGTGTTGCTGCGGCTCAGAGACACACATGGATTTATTATGTTTTAGAAAAACTCGCGTTACGGTTATTTCCGGTTTCTGGTTGATTAAAATATATGAGGTCTTGGCTTGCAGAGTATGAACGTCTTTTTGCTATATTCAGACGATAAATACTTATAAATACTTGTGTAAAGTTTGTAAAGGAAGGAGGAAAACTTCCGCGCGATCCCTGTCCCCTCTCACTCTGTTCCTCCTCATCACGCCGCCGCCCCCCCCCCCACTCACTGCTTACTGAAATAGTGAGTGACAGGTGATAGTAACACAGCAGGATCTGGGACAGGGGGTTCTCAAAGTCTTGGCTTTCAGACTATTAAAATATTATTGCTGAATTCAAATGAAATATAGCCTACTTAAATAATGCTTGATATACAAAAGAAAAATACTTTATTATTCACAAAAAATAGATTTCACAAACATTGTATCTCTTTTTGATAAGATATGATGAGGCTAACTACATTTCATAAATTCATGGGATTTATGTAACAGTAAGAGAGTGAAATGTTAGTCTGAGCCCACATACAGTATTTTTGTGTCTACGTGCACAATACATTAATGCACAACCATGTGCTTTCAGACGTAGTTATTGCCAAAACCAATAATACTCCAATGCAGAGGCAATATTGTTATACAGTATAAAACATTATTTTGATATTTATATATGTATATTTATATAGTGTTAAAATTACAACCGGCCCTTTGAGGGCAACCATAATGCTGATGTGGCCCGCGATGAAATTGAGTTTGACACCCCTGATCTAGGATGACACCAAAAGCCTCCCAGACGTTGGATTTCGCTCTTGAGGAAGAGTTATTTACAATGCTGTATTCTCCGCTAGAGAGCTTCTCCTCAGCCATTTCGAATGTGGCGGGGGGAGAGGTCTGAGGAATCTTTAGACATTAAATTAAATTATTATTATTTAAAGGAGAGGTGTCATGGCCATTTCCACTGATCATAATTCCATTGTTGAGGTCTACTAGAATAGATTTATATTGTGCATTTTTCCAAACTCACATTGGTTTCTCATACAGCATCTCTGTAAACTACGTGTATTCACTGAATTTCACTCTCTGCCTTTAACGGCTCGTTGTAGCTCCAATAGCTCCAGCCCCCACCCTCCCTGTGAGCACAGTGTGCTCTGATTGGTCGGGACGTTGTGAATCGCGCTGAGCTCCGTGGAGGTG
Organism: Trematomus bernacchii; assembly: GCF_902827165.1. NCBI lineage: Eukaryota > Metazoa > Chordata > Actinopteri > Perciformes > Nototheniidae > Trematomus > Trematomus bernacchii. Next base: position 3,787,090 of record NW_022987469.1, read on the forward strand.
TTGTTTCCTTGTTTGGGATACATAGCGAAACACAGCCAAACTCATCCTGAGCACACACAAAGTCACAGCCGAAGTAAAAACAATAAGTGTGGCTTGATATTGAGTAAGAAAAAGGTTGATAAACGCTGTGAGAATGGGTCTGCAGAGAGAATTTCGCCGCGATCCCAACTGTCTGTTATCAGCCTGCAGCCAGGGAGGAGAAATCAGCAGAGCTGCCTGCTCCCTGCACACAGATGTGTGTGTGAGGAAGTCCGTGGATCGGTCAATTTGGACCAATCAGCGGGGGCTTAACGTAACGGCTCCGCGGACGTAACGTAACGGCTCTTCGGGATTGGTCCATTTCGTTCCGGGTACCGCTTGACATCATGCCTAACCCGGAACGAAATGGAAGAATCAAATGGGCAGTGACGTATCTCCAACGAGGCGTTTTGGGGAGGTATTTTCTGTGTTAGAGTTTTACTCGCTACAGGGTGTACTTTGAGGGTTTTGACTCTGCACACCGTTTACATGCATAAAAACCTTCATAACACACAAGGGGACGGGTAATAACCGGAAAAGCATGACACCTCTCCTTTAAATATATTCATTATGCAACACTAATAATAACATAACAGATCCCCGCATCATCCGCCTGTGCACATCAAAGACGCAGACTCATTGTTCCCACTAAAGTAGGGGTGAGTGTAATAAGGAGGCAAAGTTGACGTTCAGTGTGTTGGCGGGAGCATATAAGGATTTATCCACCATGTTGAAAATGTTAAAAATGTTTAAAACATAAAGATAAAAAGGTTTGAAAAAGTTATTGTTTAATGTTTTAAGGAGGTGACGCTACTCAGCCAATCAAATGGGTGCAGTCAGTGAGTCAGCACGATAGATTCAAACACACACAGAGACGAGACAAGAGGAGAGAAACAGTCGGAGTCATTTCAAATGGCGGAAGGTAGACAGTAAAGGACTGTAAAGGAACTAAAGGTATTAAATACATGTAGTGGATTAAAAGTACAATATTTATAGTGGGGTACAAGTGCAAGTACCTCAAAATGGTACTGTAAATAACTTGAGTAAATCTACTTAGTTACTTTACATCACTGCCTACAGAGCAGTAAATAAACAATACATGTTCATATGCATGGAGACCCCTGACTCATACTTGCCAACCCTCCCGATTTTCGCGGGAGATTCCCGATTTCATTGCCCTCTCCCGGTTTCCTCCCGGGGTCATATTTCTCCCGCATTTCTGACAAAATCAGATTTATTCAGGACTGTTTCCACTCGGACTTTAATACAGCTACACCATTGTTTGGTTTCCATGGTAGCGCGTCTCTTTAGTAGCGCGCGCAACTGAAAGTCTGAGAGGGTTAGGAAGATAGTCACAGAAAACAGAACCCTCTGCTCACTCCTTTCCTGTAAAATACAGGTCCAGCCCCCCCCCACGGTGGTTTTGAAATGCTCCCGATTTCTGAGGTCTCAAGGTTGGCAAGTATGCCCTGACTGTTTACATGTAATTCATTTTCAGTAATTAGAAAATAAAAGTAATTCAACCTCAGTTAACAATCATCCAGCCTCACTGTGGGCTGAGTGCACTGACATGCATCTCAGCTAATAAACAGCTGGCAGTTTACAAAGCAGGCAAATGTGAATCCCTTTCTCCAAAAATCAACTGCACAATCAGAACGAAATAAAAGCGGTTTGCTTAGGCCAGACTTGGACGGGCCCTAAAGTAATCAGAAGCTGGCGGGCTGGCCCGGGCTGTTTGCACCTCTGCTGCTGGAACAGAGACGGAGCACTGCTCTCTGCTCAGAGAATCCATCAATGTTTATTGGTTTACAAGGCTTCACAGGAAATTAACAACTCAATGGTCACCTCCATTAGTTTTTATCCCCAGCCATCAGGACACTTTGCATCCTAATGGACACTTAGTTCATTTGTTTACCAACCCACAAACTGCCGGACATGAGCATAGTGCATCACATACAGTGGTGTAAAGTAACTAAGTAAATTTACTAAAGTACTGTACTTAAGTACAATTTTGAGGTACTTTACTTGAGTATTTCCATTTTATGCTACTTAGTACTTCCACCCCATTACAATTCAGAAGTAAATATTGTAATTTTACTCCACTACATGTATTTAATCCCTTTAGTTACTTTACAGATGTGGATGAATGATGTGAAATATAATCAAGTGTTAAGTCAGACTTAAGTTCCACCTGGAGTAAATTCACAAGCTACCCTGCAGTATACAAAGTCATTCAAACTAGCTGCACCTTTACCAGCTTTGAGAACACTTTCATGATCAATCATTATAAAACATATATTATATATTATTCTGAAATGGACCAATCTACACAATACTTTTGGTACTTTAAATATATTTTGATGCCAATACTTTTTTACTTTTACTTGAGTAACATTTTCATTGCAGGACAATTTTCATTGCAGGACCTCATAACACAGTATTCCTACACTCTGGTACTTGTACTTTTACTTTAGTACAAGATCTGAGTACTTCTCCCACCTCTGATCACACAGGGGTTCTACTAGTGGAATGAATAACAATATGACAATAGTTACTCACCGGTTACAGACTCATGGCTGGGTGCGCTGTCAGGCACTCCACAGTTGATGCGTGTAGGAACCGGCGCTGTGGGGGGCTTCACAAACGGTGGGGGGGGGGGTGGCTATTGGCGGTGGAGGTTCAGGAGGTAAAAGCTGACCTGCTGATGACGGACAGATTTGGGTCAACATTGAAATGTTGTGGAACTGTAACAACACCCCTAAAACTCGTTTTCAAACCTTAGTTCTGAAGCATTCATTATATTTTCAGCGTGGAAATATAAGAAAATCAAGGAGTATTTATTTGTTTTATAAATATCAGCATCACAAATGTCATATCATCATTCCACTGACCTTTGCAGCCCGTAGTCAGGTTCTCCTCCAGGTCACTTCCATCCCCACAGTTGTCAATGCCTTTTTCATCACACACCAGACTGAGAGGGATACACTTCCCATTTCTGCAGCTGAAATAGGGCTCATTGCTGCACTCTGATTGGTTAAAACCTGGACAAAAGAGGAAGGATCCGTGTTAGCTTGAAAACGTTAGTGCTGCAATCAAAGTTTAAAGAGTCTCTTAGATTTCAATTTAAAGGAAAATTAATTATGGCTGCTTATAGGTAAACAAAAACTGTTGTTCTTGAGGGCTAACAAACATGATAAATGCTTTACCACCAGCATTTGTTTACATCCACGGTAGCTATTTACCAATAGTCTATACATATTTAAGAGCTTCAAGCACTAGAAGGTTTGTCACTAGTCCAGTGCAGATGTGTTTTGTGTACTAAATGCTACTGTGAACATACAGCTGTACTATCAGGCAGCATTAATGTAACATGGTCTGGGGGAAGGTTCGCCCAGATAAAGAACCTCCAAGTATGTTTTCATGGCGTACTGAGTTTCAGTGGTGTATCAGACTTAAGTTCCACCAGAGGCCTGTACGACGAAGCCGGTTCAACATAACCTTGATATGTTTGAGTTACCCGGTTTACCTAATCCAAAACAAACGTGCTCTCGCTAAGCGGTCCTACGATGTTGGTTATCAACTCGTTAACTCAAGCCAGCTTTGCCCTATCTAGTTATGTGCACGTTCACATAAAAGGGGCGGGGTTAGCAACATTTGACCAATCACAAACATGGACAAGCGTACTGACAGCGCAGCGTCATACTTCCTGAATGAAAAGTGAACTATAATATTAGACAAATATGAAGAAGTTAAACTTTAAACATCCATGACTTAAACACTTTATCCAGGATCAAAGCCACATAGCTGCACCTGCAAGGTGAATACAGCTGGTAAAAGAAAAAGTGTTTGAATGCGTACATTAACAGGTTTATGAAATCACTGCCCCGTCTAAGACACGAGTGGATCTGACTTTAATTACATTTGACTCGAGTGTTTCGTCAACTTAATGTGTTGCTTAAAATAATACTTCTGCATACAGTATGTGACACTGTGAGTGTTGCACGGCCAGATACGGCTCAAGAAGCTGACTCAGATAAGGAAATATATGATACATTATGATGTGATATGATATGAATGATAATGGGACACATCGACGTCTGCTCTCACAGTGCCGCGGACTGTACTTAATGTTACTCTGATCCGGTTACTTATGTTGTGGCAGATATTTAAGTAAGCTTTCTTAACGCTAATGTTATAATAGTCAGATTGCTCTGAAGATGGGAGGGGATATTCTATTAATGTTCACGTTCACACAGTCAGTTGATTTTTGCCGGCCGTCTTTCCTGCAACGGCAGTTTTTCTGTATTTCCTCTATCCTGTAATATGACTTGATCGCTTTAAACTCCGCACACTGAGCTCTGATTGGTCAGCAGGCGGTGCTTTCACTGAGTTGATCTCTTATCCTGGAACCTAACCTGCTCCGGACCAGGCTAGCCGTTCAGCATAAGTTACCATGGAGATGTAGCCCGCTAAAAAGAGAACCAGCATCGTAGGACCGGAAAACCAGAGTTTTCCCTGAAGTTAGCCGGCTAAGTGAAAATCCGGCTTCGTAGTACAGGCCTCTGGAGTAAATTCACAAGCTACCCTGCAGTATACAAAGTCATTACAACTAGCTGCACCTTTACCAGCTTTGAGAACACTTTAATGATCAATCATTATAAAACATATCATGTATATTATTCTGAAATGGACCAATCTGCACAATGACTACTTTTACCTTTGCTACTTTAACTATATTTCGATGCTAATACTTTTCTACTTTTACTTGAGTAAAATGTTTTACTCAAGTACAAGGTCTGAATACTTCTTCTATCTCTGCTGAACTAAAGTCAAACTGTTTTTTAGGAAGACAGAAATGAGTTCTTTCCATTTTCAAACAAACAAGAAGGATCTTAGTGTGACGAGATGGACTCAGTAGGGGACATGTGTGCAGGAAAACACATCAACAATACTGATGCTAAGTAAAGACAGCATCTGTAGAATACATGGACACATGTGTCTCTGTTACCCAGTCTGAAGGAGGTGAAGTCCCCCACGAAGTCCACTCTGGGCTGAGTCCCGCGGGTCACCAGCCTCAGGGTCAGGTAGTTTCCTGTGGAGAGCACCGGCCGGGGGGGGCTCTTTCCACAGAGAGGGGGCCCGAGAGGAGGCGACCTCCTATCACGTCCATCGTAGAACTGAACGTATGAGCCCGCGTGACACGGGTCCCCCAGACTCTCCCCGGAGGTGGGCTCCAGTCTGGGGTTGAAAGGGGCGGAGCCACGAGGGGACTCTGGAAAGAGAGGGGCTGGGCTCAGGGGGGCCACTCGTAGCAAACTGTAGACCAGGAAGAAGCGGAAGTGGAACTGGACCTTGTCTTTGGGCGAGCTGGCCTGCATGGTGAGGTGGCAGTCCGTCCCCATAGTAACAAAGTAGTACTTCTTGGACTCCTGGTGCGAGTTGACGATCATGCCGTCACCGCGGATGTTCTGACCGCAGAAGTCCACCACGTTCACTGACGAGAGAAAAACCCATGAGACACAGTCCGGAGACACAAGCTCTTACATGGAGCACCCTGTAAGAAAATAATCTGACTCTCTTTAAAAGTTATCAACAAAACATCTTCTGATCACAAAGGGTACTGTCTTTTGAATTCTAATTATTGGCAATGTAAAAAAAACTGTTTTCCTGTAATAAGACAATTTTGAAATGACAACAAAAACAGTGTTTGATGTTTCAAGATGACACTGAAATATATAGTACTAGCCATAACTACTAGCCCTAAGCATAGAATGTGTCTCTTATTATTATAATTCTCATATTAGAATAATATGATATGATCAGTCTATGGATAATACATGTTAACGTTTTTTTCAAGTCTGCATCAAATGGTATGACTAAAAGAACATTAAAACAGGTTTGGCCTCCAGTAATCAATCCCTCTGATTTTACTGCCCATCCGTGGTGTAAGGTAGCTGAGTAGATCTTCTCAGGTGCTATACTCAACTACAATTTAGAGGGACTTGTACTTGACTTCAGTATTTAAATGTTGTGCTACTTTGTACTTAAAGAGGTAAATGGTGTACTTTTACTCCACTACATGTATTTAATCCCTTTAGTTACTTCACAGATGTGGATGAATGATGTGAAATATAATCAAGTGTTAAATCAGACTTTAGTTCCACCTGGAGTAAATCCACAAGCTACCCTGCAGTATACAAAGTCATTCAAACTAGCTGCACCTTTACCAGCTTTGAGAACACTTTCATTATCAATCATTATAAAACATATCATATATATTATTCTGAAATGGACCAATCTGCACAATCACTACTTTTACTGTCGCTACTTTCACTATATTTTGATGCTGCTTTTCTACTTTTACTTGAGTAACATTTTGAATTCAGGACTTTTACTGTAACAGAGTATTCCTACACTCTGGTACTTCTACCTTTACTCAAGTACAAGATATGAAAACTTCTCCTACCTCTGCTGGCCATTCACAGATCCTTTCTTTTCTTTTTGGTGCAAATGATTTCTAAAGTTTATCTGAAGACATTAGGGTTCATCAGGAAATGTGTTCCAAAGTGATGTCTCTTTAGAATGATCTTATATTGTTACCATTGTAGCTCAACAGGGAAACACTGTGCAGGTCTTCCACACACTGATTGATGTACAGACTCACACACTTCAGTGTAGACCTGCTGATGATTTTTGCTCATCCACAGGCAGGACCAGGACAGATGGGGGGGCAGGTCCAGCAGCCCCCACCCGCCCAGCCACCCTCCGCCCCCTGCATCTGGGCCGCAGGCCAAATAATGGGAACATTTACGACCACCCCTGGAGTTTATTGGCTCCGTTTCCCTGGGAGACAGCTAGATCCTCCTGCACTGACCTCCAGGAATGTCCCGGAGCCCTGGAGCCCCTGTTGGTGGGAAACTGCTAATCCCCTCTGCACCGCACAAGTAAATACAACCTCTGAAGCAACAGTGTGCACGGCGGAGGACACAGAGTCCCCAGTAAAGATTTTTGCAGGCTGAAAATTCAACCTGTTTAAAATCATTGTAAACGGAGTCCATTCCAGGGAGCGGATCAGAGGCGGGTTAGGGTCAGGGTCTGGGTGACAAGCCACAGTGAGAAATGTGTCTGAGCCTGCATTGTGAGGAGAAGGGCAGCAGCTCACTGTCCATCCATGTGCTATTCTAACTCAACTCAACATAGATTCCATGATGTCCCTTTACACTGAAACTCATTTAGTCCTTTTGTACTCCAAGCTTAGTTTATAGACTGTACAGTGACAACAAGATAAACTGGTCTGAAAACAAATCCGTTATCATATCATATGCAATTTTATATCAATATTGTCAGGGGAAAAGACAGTAATATGTGTGCTATGATCTCTGTGACGTTCTCTGTTAATCTGTGACACCTGGCACCTATTCTTAATGACGCTTCCGCTAAGAAAGGCCTTTACCGATTTGTCTTTGGCATATTTAGAAAACAAGAGACTTCATCACAGTGATGCAACATGTTTAAAATCCCATCTGAACATAACACTGCTCACTGATTTGCAATATTATCTGTGTGTGAACTACCTCTATAAACCCAACTGAAATTCTGTGATGGATGACAAATGTCTATTATCTCTATTGGTGTACAACTTACTCATAAATCATATCACTTACAGTATAACTTCAACATCCTTTCGTCCTAGCCAGAGTAACATAATATAATGACATAATATATATAATATAATGAGGATTGATTTTTTTAAATCAAACAAATGAATAAAAACATGGTTAGTATAAGGACCTTACTAGTGGTCCTGTATGTTTCAGCTTCTGTACCACTAATCAGAAACGTTTCAGGAGTCTATTGTTGTTGGAGTTCTGTTGCTGGGAAAACTTCTAAATCTGCATTTAAACTGAACTATACCAAAACAATAATGTGACTCGGATTGCAAAGAGGTCAGAACTCACCTGTCATGAGTAGCCTACATCGTCATCAGAAAAAGAAGTGTAGTAGGATGTATAGCATGAAACGGCATTAGTTTAGTTGTTATGCTCCGCAGATCTGGAACAAACCTCCTTAGAATCTGGGGTCCGCCCAACCCTGGTTCTTCTAAATCAAGGCTGAAAACCTGCTCTTTAATGCTGCTTCTCCAGAGGTCTTTTAACTATTTTTTAACATTGCACTTCAACATTCCTTGCAGCATTATGGTATTAACAATGTCTCTTTTTAACTCATTTCTGTCTCTTTTATGAATTGTCTTTTTGTTCAATTCATTTGATTTTTTAATTGTTATGTGTTATTGCCTATGTAAAGCACTTTAAATTGCCTTTGTGTCTTAAATGTGCTATATAAATAAACGAACCTTAACCTTATCTGTGAACACGCATTTGATGTATAGCTTACTATGCATAGCCTACGTTTACGAGCATATACTATGTGGGTGGGTGCTATAATATTTCAGTGGGCTATATAGGAATATCTACATTTTCAAATGTAACAACATTCACTAACTTTTCTCTTTTTTAAACGTTTGCTAAAGAAACAGAAGCACGCAAACTTTCACTACAGCCACTATTATTATACAAGTAGGCTACTGTCTATAACAACAGCTCTTCTCCACGCTGAGCGCCATCAGGTCGTTACGCACGGACCTCAAGTCATCGTGCCCATGAGAAGTGCGTCACTTAAACACGATCAGACGTGAGGGTCTCCAGGCTTACCCGTCTCGATGGCCTCGCTGTGGAGCGCCATGCAGCAGAGCAGCAGCAGCAGCCAGCAGCTCTCCACCTCCACCTCCATCCTCAGGGGCCGCGCGCACATCCACTCCTCATCCGCGGTCACTGCGGGACACAGTGGAACATCTCGCTGTGAGCCATCATAAACACTCGCTGGCCTTTATTCCAGATGAACCTCCCCTCGGCCCGTTGTCTCCATGACAACACCGAACCAATAGGCTTTAAGCCAGCTCGTGGACAAAGGTTTCCCTCCTGATGTAAACTTCCACATGTCGTCCACTCAGCTGCAGCTCACCATATCAACATCAGGTTAACATAATAAGAACATGAGTACAGTTACTACACATGTTGAATGATAACACTGAGGATAGTAAAACATATACAGTAAGACTCCAAACTGTTTACTCTAATTTATGTTACTTTACATACAAAAACGAAGTTGTGTTTATCCATTTAAATGTTATCCTTAATGTTGCTCCCACTAAGCAAGGGTTTTAACGATGTGTCTTTGGCATATTTAGAGTATAAGGAACTTCATCACAGTGATGCAACATGTTTTAAAATCCCATCCGAACATAACACTGATTTGTATTACCTTCATATTACACTATGGGCCAGGGGGGTGGTGTTGCTACATTTCATGGTCATTTTTATAAAGGTCTTTTCCATCCCATCATTTCACATTTCATGTTTTCACAGAATATTGTAGTCATATACAATAGTATAGCCAATAATGATTACAATACCAGTCACATGTCCGGCAGTGGCTCAGTCAGTAGGGGCTTGGACTGTGAGCCATAGGGTCGCTGGTTCAAGTCCCCGACCATATGGAGTGTGGACTGCTACCTGGAGAGGTCCCAGTTCACCTCCTGCCCTGCCGTGGTGCCCTTGAGCAAGGCACCGAACAACAATTTCTCTGGCTAACATGTTTTGATAATTGTTTTACATTTAGTATGGACCAAATAGAAGCAAAACATATTCCTTAACCCGCAGGTCCCTTGCAACAAGAGTGGTTTCATTGTTCAAAATATTCAAGATGCAGTTATTACAATTGGATTTGTTATTATAATAAGTATAGTTTATCATTGTCATTGTCCCTCCTTACATGCAGTAACCTATACATGTCCCATATTGCTATGAACAGGGGCCTCAGCAGTTTGAACATGTTAGTATTGACATGAGTGGAGAGTGGGAAACTATAACACATGCATGGATAAACCTGGTACATATTGTTTTTATAGGGATTTCTTGAAGTTCTTAACATTAAAAGATAAATCTGTTTTGCTCTTTATGAAGGAACGACCCACAGGCACATCAGATCAATACGAAGTAAGTTATACGGGCATTTACAGAGGCATACAAGTACAATTCTGTTGTCCTCAGTGTCATGAAAGTTTAACTGGTGGATAGATTATATTTTAAACTTTACAATACTGTTTGATCTCAGGATATTCTGTGTAGGTTTTACAAAGCTGGCTTTGTGTGTGACAACAAAAAAAAACAGGAGAAAAAAGTGTAATGATGGAGGGATGAAGAAGGAGTTATAGCATTTAGAAAGCTACCAATGCTGCTAAGATAACATGCTTTTTCCAACACTATAGGGACACAGATCTTTATAATAATCACTGTGAGACAAACACTCCAAAATGGCACCAACAACCGCCCCCCCCCCCCCAGCTCGTTTAACTTCTTTGTTTGGTGATAATAACCAGAGGATGGCTCCATATGTCCCATAACCCCTGAATGTCCTTAAAATGTCCTTATGTATGATCACTGTAATACATTAAGATTTAAAAGACACACGACAGTATAGCATGAGCCTGTGAGGAGCAGTATTTATTTAACAAATAATTACTTTGTGTCCCAAGCAGCAAAAACCATCAAGTACCAGTGTTAGATAATATTCTGAATAGTTGTAGTTTGATATTCGATTTTTTGCATTTAAAAGAGACCGATGTTATTGTTTTTACTTTTTCAATAATCAGAAAAACTGATGAAACCAACAATGTGTTGGTTTGAGAAGTCTGTCTCTGATCCCCATACTCACTGTCGTTTCTAACACCACAGACATTAGCTGTGTCACCCCCTCACATATTAAGTCAGCAGAGTCGCTGTCCTGCAGAACAACCCTGTCTCCTAGAAATTACGTTCCCACAAAACTAAACTGCATTCTCAAATACGTTTTGCAAGAAACGTATTTCCTTCCACGTTACGTTTGTTATGAACATATCTTAAATACGTTTATTTTCTACATATCTTCTAGAAACCTATTTTCTCTCACATGACGTTTGTTATGAACGTATCTTAAATACGTTTGCTTTCTACCTATATTTGCCATTTCTTTTCTAGCTTATAATAATGATAATAGTCATTTATTAATATCATTTTAGAGCAAACTTATTTTCGCGCTGGCTGGCGGCTGACTTTTCAGTTGACCAAATCCGTTATTATGCTGGTTAATGGTTAATAATCACAATATTGTTTGTAGTCGTTTCATACAGCATTCTCAATTACGTTTAATTTTGTCCCACGTTACGTTTGTTCTGAACATATCTTAAATACGTTTGCTTTCTACCTATCTTTGACATTTATTTTCTAGCTTATAATAATGATAATAGTAATTTATTAATATCATTTTAGAGCACACATTTGAAATCGACGATCGGGCTTGATATCCTATGGTTAAATTAAAATCAGTAGGCGAGGCTGTAATTTCGCCAGCTGCGAGGCAGAAAATAATAGTTTTAACATGCCAAAAAGCTGCTGTGTCGTTTATTGCACCTCAAACATTAAAACAAATCCAGAGTTACGTGTTTCTGTACTTCCTCTAAGAAGAAAGGACAGTATACAACAGAAGAGCTCTGTGGCTTCAGGCTTGATCGCCGTTCAAATGACAGCTGGTTTCCCCAAAAGTGAGCAGGGCTGTAAAGTGACGTAGGAAAGATCATCAGCTCGCTGATTGGATGTTTTAGCCGCAATGCACGTCGGGATATGGTGTTAATGCGATATGAAATCCGAAAAAAGAATCAGAGTTTAGGATGGCCGAAGACACTACACTACCCATAATCCCCAGCTATCGTTTGGGACTACAGTCCTGTTGACAAACCCCGTGATTAATCTTCAAGCTCTGGGATTGGATGTTGGAGTGGCAGTGCGCCAAGGTTACGCCGAGCGCCAAACAGCTCTTTGAAATGGAACGAAACCACGGCAGACTTTCCAAAACTGGACTCGAACGCCCCCCCCAGAACTACAAATGCTGGCTATTGTGTTTCGCAACATGTTCTATAGCGTCTCTACTGGGAATTGTAGTTTTAAAAGACGTTTTCGTTTTTCCCAAAATTAGAAGTTGACAGTATTAAACTGTGTACAGCCCTGGAGGTTTAGGGGATAGGAAACAAATTGGTGTGTACAAATGTAAAACATGTAATTAATAAATGGGTGAAAATCGCTTGTGTCCATAATGGGAAGCATTAATATATACCCACATGCCAGCTCATTATTACTTTGGAATTCTACTCCACTACAATTCAGAGGTTAACCTGGTATTTTTACTCCACTACATTTATTTTAGTTACTTTGCAGATTCTGATTAATGATGTGAAATATAAACAACCCTTAAAGCAGACTTTAGTTACACCTGAGTAAAATTCAGGGAAAGGTGATTGTCAAGTGCCAACAATCAGGAGAGATATTAGTTGGTGCTTGAGAAGACTAAACATTTATCTGCAGATCTCTATAAAGTATATTCATTACTCGTTATTCTCTACTAATAGTTAATTAAAAACTGTATATAATAGCTATTTTGCACATCCCTTTCAAGATTTTCTAAGGTTTATTGACATATCATATACACAACTATGTTGAAGTTATGCAATTAATGAAAAACTTGGGTCACAGGTTCCTCAACAGTGCATTACAAGACATCTATCAATATGTGTGTATTCCTCCACCATTAAACTCAAATTCTGCACATGTCTTATACTATCTACATACATAAGAGTATAATTAATATATATATAATATCAGTTAAAATAAGTGCTTCAACACAGTTAACATTGCAGGAAAGCAATATATTAGACGCTAAGTACTTTGTCAGGCTTAATATTTATCTGTAGATAGATACCCCCAAAGCTTTTTTCTTATTTGAAAGAAAACCTAAAGTATTGTTTAATGTGTTAATAAAGGTTAATTAGTTTGTCTGTTTTGCACATCCTCATATTAATATCTTTGTACATCAGGCACTACACTGTTTTATTGTAGAGATCACTTACAGTATCTTCTTGATTTTTTATATTCTATATTTCTATCATTGACCTTCTACTTTCCCCCTATGAAAGTATGTACTCTTAATATTTTATTCATCAAATAACATTATTCAACAAAAATAACATTATTCAACAAAAATGATTAAATAACGTGCTTTAACCACTAGGCGGTGCACACAAGGTACACACAGTATACTAATAATAACTTTGTATTATTAGTGTAGGACACTTATGTATGTATAACATCTGAAGATGTGTAGTTTTATTCATGTTTTTACATAATTGTACAGGATATTGCTATATTATTTCTCATGTTTACTTCTACACATTAATATCTGATTTGTAAAACATCACAGACAGAAAGGTATATCCGTCATTTAATGGTAAGCTATTGAAATTGTGATTCCATAGATGTGTCTCCCATCACCCAAATCCCCTGACTATTCTCTCAACTCAGTATTTACATTCTTATATTCAAAGAAAATCAGTAATATCTTTAAAAACTACAAGTCCTTTTCTATCAGCTGTGCACCGTTATGGTGTAAATATAACCTATCTACCAATTGGATCAAATATAAAAGTCAGCCGTATTAGTATTGATACTGCAAGGAGACGTATTTTGTGAAAAGAAATGTAAGATGTTGTTTAATTGTTGATATATTTATGATCCACGACACGTATTCAGTTTCGGCGGCAGTTCTTCCAGAACTTCAGTCCAGAAGTCTTCTCATCAGGGCTCTATAAATAAAGAACTATGGCAGATGTGTAATATTTAATGTAGCCGAACCGTGTATTACAATGCCGTTATGTGATGATTTTCAAAGAGAAAAGCAAGAACACTCAGAATAAAGTATTATTATTATTTTTTTTAATGTTTTCGGATTTCACATCGCATAAACACCATATCCCAACGTGCATTGCGGCTAAAACATCCAATCAGCGAGCTGAGGATCTTTCCTACATCTGTTTCCGGTATTGTTCCTGTAATGAGAGTTCACATTTATGCTACATTGAAGGGTGGAATTGACTACACATCTTCAGAAACATAATTTGCTTCAGATATATACTGTAACTCATAGCAATATTGTAACCATTAAGAAAAGCCAACTGCATTAAAAACCCAGTTAACAAACACAAGGTAAAGTATTTTTCCTTCAGTAATGAAGATGTAATTCCAATGTAGACACACCTGGGGTCGCTGTTCAGTCTGTTACGCTGAGCCATGCATTGTCTGGAACGTAAAAGGGACGAAGAAGACAAAGTGAAGTGACGTACTTCCGGTTCAATGTGAAAACATTCCCAGTTAAACCATAGATATATATAAAAACATATGTTTATATATATCTATGAGTTAAACAACATAAACAAATCGCTTAATAAAAAGATAAAACACTGGCATGTAATTTACGTTTGGATTAAATAGAATGGTTTTGAATAATAGATGAGAGTAAAATCTACGTCACAGCCCCACCCACTTTTGGGGAAACCAACGCTGTCATTTGAACGGTGATCAAGCCTGAAGCCACAGAGCTCTTCTGCTGTCCTTAGAGGAAGTTTGAGGTGTTTGAGGTGCAATAAACGACACAGCAGCTTTTTGGCATGTTAAAACTCTGCCTCGCAGCTGGCGAAATTACAGCCTCGCCTACTGATTTTAATTTAACCATAGGATATCAAGCCCGATCGTCGATTTCAAATGTGTGCTCTAAAATGATATTAATAAATTACTATTATCGTTATTATAAGCTAGAAAAGAAATGTCAAAGATATGTAGAAAGCAAACGTATTTAAGATATGTTCAGAACAAACGTAACGTGGGACAAAACTAAACGTAATTGAGAATGCTGTATGAAACGACTACAAACAATATTGTGATTATTAACCATTAACCAGCATAATAACGGATTTGGTCAACTGAAAAGTCAGCCGCCAGCCAGCGCGAAAATAAGTTTGCTCTAAAATGATATTAATAAATGACTATTATCATTATTATAAGCTAGAAAAGAAATGGCAAATATAGGTAGAAAGCAAACGTATTTAAGATACGTTCATAACAAACGTCATGTGAGAGAAAATAGGTTTCTAGAAGATATGTAGAAAATAAACGTATTTAAGATATGTTCAGAACAAACGTAACGTGGGACAAAATTAAACGTAATTGAGAATGCTGTATGAAACGACTACAAACAATATTGTGATTATTAACCATTAACCAGCATAATAACGGATTTGGTCAACTGAAAAGGCAGCCGCCAGCCAGCGCGAAAATAAGTTTGCTCTAAAATGATATTAATAAATGACTATTATCATTATTATAAGCTAGAAAAGAAATGGCAAATATAGGTAGAAAGCAAACGTATTTAAGATACGTTCATAACAAACGTCATGTGAGAGAAAATAGGTTTCTAGAAGATATGTAGAAAATAAACGTATTTAAGATATGTTCATAACAAACGTAACGTGGAAGGAAATACGTTTCTTGCAAAACGTATTTGAGAATGCAGTTTAGTTTTGTGGGAACGTAATTTCTAGGAGACAGGGTTGTGCAGAACGATGACTGCGTCTGCTTCTGACAGGTCAGGAATAATAGAACGTTCAGAGGAACAAACAGTAGCCTACCTGAAGTCTCAATGTGCTCCTGAGTGAAGAGCTTTAATCAGATATTTATTTATCACACAAACATCAACAAAATGCCTCAAAGCTTAAAGGGGACCTATCATGCAAAATGCACTTTTGTACGTCTTTTATACATGAATATGTGAACTCACCAAGTGTCAGAAAACACAACCCTCTCTATTTTCCTCCATACCCAAATCTCTAAAAAAGGGGCTGCAACGGATCTGATAAAAAACTGATCCAGATTTGAACACTGTCCTGACGTCAGGACGGTGGCGCTACGGCTATTGGGCCAACTCCACCAATCAGGAGGAGACAGCCACAGCCATTGCCGTTCGAAAGGGCTGGAGACGCTGTAGTACATATGCCAGGCCTGTAGATGGTGCTGTTCTCACAGAATCTGCCTTTGCAAAAACAGAGCTAAAAAATGTCAAATTGAGCAAAATGAGGCATGGCTAAAATGCATGATCTGTTTGGTATTTAAAAAAAAAAAAAAGTATAAATATGCCTTATATAGGTATGGTCCTACACTATATTATTATAATATAGCATGATAGGTCCACTTTAACTTTAGGTTCTAAATAATTACGACTTTTTAATTAACTAAAAGGTGGCTAAAATGAGGGTCTCCAAACTGATTTTGATTAAGTAATTAAGCAATGACTACCTTAAAATCCTTACATATAATAGTGTTCATAAGCAAATTGTGGCCCAGAGTGCTTCGACATATATAATGTATGTGCACATACCTGATTCCCCCAGCTTAAAGAGAAAACTCTCACCTCAGAGTATGCAGCTTCATTTAATGATGTGGAGCTTTTCCGTTTCTGATATTTCTGCCTCCGTTCCAATATAATAGAGGAGAATGGAATTATAGTTGACATAAATTGGGGCCTAACTATAGGCGCTTTCACACCGGAGTATTTTCCCCGTACTTTTCCCGTTTAGTTCCGATAGTGCCTGGAATTTTGCGTTCACACCAAAAAGAGAACTTAGTTCAGATAACTTTTACCCCCATTTTTAGTGCCTGATAGAGAGGTGGTACTATCCTGGGGATAAAAAAGTACCAATTTCTGATTGGCTGGGCGAATTGCAAAACCACGCCCCGTAAAACTGAAGCCGCCATTGTATTTGCTGGCATTAGCATTATTAGCATTAGCATTAGTCCCGCGCACCAACGGAGAGAGAATAACTTATGGCAACACAAAAAAAAAACATGGGAGCGGTGGAGTGATGAGGAGGTGTCGGCGTTCTGGCCATTTACATTTACTCTGAAGGCTTCAGTAGAAGCTGCTGGGAGTCCCAGCAGCTTCTACTGAAGCCAGTCCCCAACTCCGGGGACTTCCGGCCGGGAACTTCGGGTGGCAGTATATGCCGTGAAGTGGTTTGCGGCCTGCCAGTAAACCCAAAGCAGAAGAAGAAGAAGTGACGTCAGCGGCTTCATTTGCGTAATCTTCCCTCAGGGAACTTATTCCGGTGTGAACGCGATCTGTACTAAGTTCCATTTAATGGCGCATTTCCACCATGGCGCAGAGCGCGGTTTAAGTGTGCCGTGTCGTGCCGGGCCCGTTTTTGGTTGCGTTTCCACTATGCCTAGTTCCGGCCCGGGGCTGTCTCCTCCTGATTGGTGGAGTTGGCCCAATAGCCGTAGCGCCACCGTCCTGACGTCAGGACAGTGTTCAAATCTCGATCAGTTTTTATCAGATCCGTTGCAGCCCCTTTTTTAGAGATTTGGGTATGGAGAAAAATAGAGAGGGTTTTGTTTTCTGACACTTGGTGAGTTCCCTGGAACACCGGGGACACATATTCATGTATAAAAGACGTACAAAAGTGCATTTTGCATGATAGGTCCCCTTTAACTTTTGTCTAGTTTCTGAACAGATATGAGGAGCTGTGAGCTTGAGTGCTAACAGCTGATGTTGTTTTTCTGGGGTGCTCATTGAAGATGACGTCACGGCTCCGCCTACACTGTGTTACTATAGATACTACCCCAGTTCCTAAACTGTAATGGAAGCGCAGCATTAAAGTGAGCCGGGCCTAACAAGGCCTAACAAAACCGTACTAAGTTGAGCGAGGCCTGCGGTGGAAATGCGCCATAAGTGCTGGTGCTGGGCACTAAGTGCTGGGCTAAGTGCTGGGCACTAATGGCGCATTTCCACCGCATGTGTGGCTGGGATGTGTGACCACATTAATATAATAAGTATTATTATTTAGAGTTAGAATATGCCTTTATTTTGTACATCTGTCTATTTTCATTTCATTAACGGGGTTGAGCAATGCATTTAGTAGTATGGCGGAACGTTTGTGTTCTGGGGACTGGTTAGAGGGACGGACTTCCGGTATTTCCTCAGAAGCAATCTGGAAGGAAACCAAATAGAGTGGCGAAGTCCCTCCCCTTCCGGTGGACCTCCATGGGACCTTATTTCGGAAAAATTATGTATTGAAGTCAATGGAGAGAGAAAGATTATCTTTCGATCCCGTTTGAATTGTGCCACGAATTACACATATGATGTTTGTCAATTTAAAAGATAATTTTGCAAGTCAAAAAAAAAAAAATGTGTCGTAAAACTGTGAAGTAACACATTTGTTTGTGTGAAACGCTCAATGAACTACATCTCTGGTCTCGCACAACACACGTCACCAAGATGGCCGTCACTACTGTCAACAAAACGATTGACTACCCTCACTATCACCACAATGAAACACGTCCTGAAGAATGTCATACAAAGCTGCCTGCCTGCCTTCCTTTGATTCTCTCTGAACTGCCTGGTCATTTTAATGTTTAATGTCAACCATTTGTGCAGATAGCATGAAGTAGAGAAGATCGCTAGCGTTAGCGTTAGCATTTCTCCCCCGGGCTTAAATGGTGTATTATAGAATGATCACACCGGTGACTGTACTCTTCAAAGGGTTCACGAAATATGACTACTACTCTTACTGTTTAACATGTTGGGTTACTTAATGTTACTTCATGTTAAGGCTAATACAAATGACAAGGCTGTAATGCTAACTAACGTGCTAGCTACTAGCTAGCTTGATCCACACACTCCTGGTCCTTTCATCAGACGGGAAGCGAAAGAACGAGCAAGACCCATTGCTGGTATGATAACAACCTGGTACTAAGCACACAGGCATCTTGTTAAAGTTATCTACTCTTAGCCAGCGCCATATAGATAGATTCTATCTATATGGCGCTGATCGTAGCTATCTCTTAGTGTCTCAATTGTGACATCACTTACGCGACTCTGGGATTTGTAGTCTTTCAAGTTGCGTATTTTTCATAGTCTTATATTTCAACAGTTTTACGACAAACTGTGACTTTTTTGACATGGAAATGATTTTTTAAGATTGACAAACATCATATGTGTAATTCATGGCACAATTCAAACGGGATCGAAAGATACGTTTTCTCTCTCCATTGACTTCAATACATTATTTTTCCGAAATAAGGTCCCATGGGGCGGAAGTAGATGGGCGTGACTTCGCCACTCTATAACCCGTGTCCTCATTGCTCCTGTCTCACCTGCTCATTACAGGTTGGTAAAAGGTGCAATAATCATATGAACCCCCCCCATAATGTTTGCATATGTTTGCGTATATGGTGTGACGGCCCACTAAAAGTGTGGAGTGTTTGTTGCGCTGTTTACATGTTTAAAAGAGTGTATGAATGTGTGTGCGTATTAGCTTAGCTTTCCCCGTGCGGCGCCATCTTGGGGATAACGTGGTCTGACACGGAGATGGTGCGAGTGAGATAGTGTGTCTGAAGGCTCCCGCCCACTAAATATTTCCATACATGTGTAGTTATGAATGAAGTTATGAATAAATATGCACCTTATGAAAGGTATAGTTTAGGTAGTGTTATACTGGATGTTTGTTACACAAGTATGCTGTAGTGTTTGTAGCATTATGATTCTCTAGTTTAAATGCATTTTAGTGACCTGCAATGAATGGCAGAAGGATAATAGTCGAAATTACAGTTTCAAGGGATATTTAATACAGGTTTAATACTGTAAAACAAGATGTATGAAAGGTACAAAAGATTAGTGAATGTAAAGTTCAGCTTAAATGTGTGTTTGTCACAGAAGGGGTTATTGACAGTGGATGTGTGTTGATGGAGCTGTCAGAAAAGTGAATGATTAAGTAAATACACTGAAATGCATAAGAGAATTAAGATGTTTAAATAAGTTTGTGTAATAAAACTACCAGGAGAAGCAATCTGGAAGGAAACCAAATAACCCGTGTCCTCATTGCTCCTGTCTCACCTGCTCATTACAGGTATCATAACTGTTACGGTACGTCTACACAGCAGCGTTAAAAAAATCTTGGAGGTGGGCGTATCTGAAGCTTGAGGATTTTTTGCGAGCAAGGCACGAACAACCAATCACATGAATCTCCTGCCCGCGACATACGAAGCAAAAAAGCCCGAAGTAAACTGGATATAAACTCCCCAAAACAGGCGAAAACCTACCACTGTCTCTGCCACCTCCCTCCATGCCTGGCTCCTCCGGTTTATATCCCGGTAGGTCTGGTCATAAAGCACCGGGTGATTGATTCGCTACCGCTAATTTCTCCTCCATTTTTTGGAATATGAGGAAATGACCTGCAGTATGTCTCTCCCAGCATACACGCCGTTTGATTGGCTAGAGCTTGAACTGTCAGATTTGCGTACACGGGATTTGATTGGCTGACGCTTCCACCTCAGCCTCAAAAGTTGAACATTGTTCAACTTTGAATCCTGAAAATCCTGAAAATCTCCGCTCGCCTGCCCACAATGCATTTCGGCGAAAAGTGAGGGAAAGTGACGTCACCCCATTCAAAGTGAATGGGCAGAAGCGTTTCAAGATTTTTTTAACGCTGCTGTGTAGACGCACCGTTACTCTGGTCCTCATATCGGGGACTCGTAACACATGCCTCGCTCGACTTAGTACGGTTTTGTTAGGCCTTTTTAGGCCCGGCTCACTTTAATGCTGCGCTTCCATTACAGTTTAGGAACTGGGGTAGTATCTATAGTAACGCAGTGTAGGCGGAGCCGTGACGTCATCTTCAACGCGAAACACAAAGCCAACATCAGCCGTTAGCTGTTAGCACTCACAGCTCCTCATATCTGTTCAGAAACTAGACAAAAGTTAAACAAGTACAAACCACAGACTGTCTGTGTCATGGTGAATACAGTCGCTGGTTTATTTATGTCTGTATAGGCCGTTGTGGTGAGTGTGGACGGTCGGAGCATATACAACGTTAGCTTAGCCAATCTCCATTCAGAAAACACGCATTTTAAAAGGTTTTTCGCCTGCCGTCTGTCTGCAGACTTGTCAAAGCATTAATTCATGGTTTTTACTAACCGGTATCAGTATGTTGTTACTTCGGCATCATTTTGAAATGTGTATTACAATTAAATCACGGTCAAATATGTTCATCTTGTTGTAGTTGTAGCCCCCTTGCCAGCGATTCTCTCTAGTTTAGCATACTCAGCCCGACTCAGCCCTGTTTGTTGGCCCGGAAAGAACCTCGATTTTATGGGGCCAGAAAATCTGGAAATAGTACCCGCTAGCCGGTACTACGCCTAGTGGAAACGCAACCAAAAACGGGCCCCGCACAACTCGGCACGCTTAAAGCGAGCTCCGCGCTGTAGTGGAAATGCGCCATAAGTGCGGCAAAGTACTTGGTGTGAAAGCGGCTCATGCGTCTTCTGTGATTCGATCGGACAGCTGTCAGTATGTCTGTTCCCAACTCACAGTGACAGTTAAGCTTGAATTATTCTGACATGTGTTTTTTTATAGAGAAAAACGTATGTCAGGAACTGAGTTTCACTGCCGTGTGATAAAGGGGAGCAGGGGTATATAAATAAATACAAATTAGAAGCTGATGGGATCACCTCTCTCTGTGAGTAATACAAACAAAAATGGCATGTTTACACCAGGCCAGAACAGGACCAGAAAGTAAGGTCACGTTTAAACTAATGGCCCCTACACAAGGCGGCGTGCGTTGACGCTTCAACGCTTCTGCCCATTCACTTTGAATGGGGTGACGTCACGATTCGCCGAACTGCATTCTGGGAGCAAAGCGTAGCTTTTCTCGCGGTGCTCGCATGGATGTATAATAAGAACTGGATACAGCGTGGGAGGCGGGGCCTCATTCATTCCTATGAGAGTTGCTCATTCGCGCATGATGATAAAATGGCCCAACCTTTGAGAGAGCGAAACGTCACAGATTACCCGGCATGCCTGAGAAGTACCCGTATGTGCGCTCATAGCGCATGCGCAACTTTAACCATGCCCCCCAAAATGCTCGTTCACATCAAGCACGTCAATTTGCGTACACGTAACAGCACCGCACGTTCATGACAGCATGGTAATGGTTTGTTATTATGATAGATTTGATATTAACGAGGCGGCAGTTAGCAGCTAGCGGTTAGCTAGTAATTATGCTAATTTACACATCAATCGTTATGTACTGTTATATTACGCTGTAACAGGATCTAGTGATATCCAAGCAACAGAGCTTCATTTAGCATGAAAGAATTATTGCACTGTACATATATATATATATATATGTATATATATGTATATATATATATACAGTGCAATAAGCTTCTTAGTGCAATAAGAAGCTACAGGGACGTTAATCTACATCGGTAATATTAACTTTATTTAATACAACATTTATGGTACAAGATGTAATCATACAGCCCATGTAGTATAATATTTTACAAATGATGAATTACAGCAAACATGTGCAATATATCCATTATTACAGCTCCGTGGGCTGGCAGTAAGGCGATATGGGTCCGTTCTTATTGTGCATCCATGGGTAAAGATAAACGCATGTAGTGCTGAACACGTAACATGAACGTGCCGGGCGGCGCGGTCCCGTGGGTTAGATGCGCGTTCATAATGCAGAGGGAAATAACTCGCAGAATAACGTTATTAGCACATTTTTACAACTTGAGGAACGAATGTTTTTAATAAGGGCTATACAAGTGTTCATACTAGGTAGTTTATTTAGTTTAAAAAAAATTATCCAACGATTTACAGACCACTCTTTCCCCATGTAAGTCAATGGGAAAAAGTGTTTCCGGGCCTGGCAACCAAAAGGAAGTGTAGTACCGCCGTTTGGCCAGCACGAATATTTTCATCTGAGTCCGGCGCACTTCCTGGGGGCTTGGGTGCTCGCTGCAAAAGTAGAGCAATGTTCTAGGCCCAATCCCAAACCACGCCCTACACCCTACCCCTACACACTACCCCTCCGTTTGCGCGTTCGTGCGGAGGGTCCGCCACATTAAGTGCTGTTCCAAACCAACGAGTGTGGAGAGGTGTGGAGGGGGAGTGGGCTATCAAGCCCTCAAACAGCGAGTCTGCATCGGTGCTGACTTGAGACTGGTCTCTACCTGACCGGAGTCACGCTGTGTGTGTCCGTCAGGAAACACGCTGTTTACAAGTAGTTCCAGCAAACATCCACTGATAAATTGCGATGTTAACAACCTCATGATCAGGGCTGTATCCACCATTGAGGTCACCGAGGTCCGGACCTCGGTAATAATTTCCGAGCTGTGTATATAACAAAACGTGTGAAATAACTGCACTAAACGGGGTTCTTTGTAGTACTTCCATTTACTGGCGATGGGGGCGCTGCATAACTACGTAGCCTCGAATAAAGCAAACAGAAGAAGACGACATGTATCAACCATCAACAAACCACCGCAGCCCGGACTTGTATCGGAGCAGAGATGGCAAATCCGGATCATTTTACGGACTCAGGGTCTTCTGAGTCAGTCATTGAAGAGATCCGGATCATACGAGTCATTTGAGTCATATGAGTCAGCATCACCAAGACCGTAGAAATCCTATTGGTGAAACCGAAAAGTTGTTGCATTTCACGAGCATATTATTATTCCATATATTTTGAATATACATATATATATTTGTATATATATATATATATATAATATCTGCATGTATATTTTCTATTTCGACATGTATATTTTATATTTTATTTTATTTTTATTTCTATTCTTGCATATTTTGTAGTTTTGTTTTATTGTAAAATGCCTTATGCTGCTGTAACAACAACAATTTCCCAATTTGGGATCAATAAAGTACTATCTATCTATCTATCTATTAAACTGACGTTATATTAACCTCCGCTACACAGTGTATTTTGCTTTAATAAAAAATGTTGATCACAAAAAAAAGGGTTATTTTGCGATTTGGCAAATCTGAGTCTGCGAGTCCGCACTGCTGTGTGTTGCACACACAGTGAGTCAGGATTTGCGAATCCGAGTCTGCTGTGGACTCGTGCATGACGGACGAGTCTGCTGGATCTCTGGATCTGCTGCTATACGGTTACGGCTCCGAGTCCGCACAGTCTGATCCGCTGTGTGTTGCAGCGAGTCAGGATTTGCGAATCTGCGAATCCGAGTCTGCTGTGTGGACTCGTGCATGACGACGAGTCTGTTGGATCTCTGGATCTGCTGCTATACGGTTACGGCTCCGAGTCCGCACGAGTCTGATCCGCTGTGTGTTGCAGCGAGTCAGGATTTGCGAATCTGCGAATCTGCGAGTCTGCTGTTGGAGCCGTCGGCTCCTCTGAGTCCCCACGAGTCTGCAGGAAGTTTCACTGATCCGCGTCCCCTCCCCTGAGCCAAACGATCACTTCTGGCAGCTATCCTGTGACTGTATACTTGCTAAAGGGTAGGTAGATGGACTTGGGGTACGTTGTAATGTGATTTGACATGTTATAAAGAGAGTAGCGAGTGACGCAATTTATAGTTTTAATTTGTACGTCACACCAAGTGTGGGACTCAAGGACTCGGGTTAATGGAGAGGGGAGA
This sequence comes from Trematomus bernacchii, assembly GCF_902827165.1. Lineage (NCBI taxonomy): Eukaryota > Metazoa > Chordata > Actinopteri > Perciformes > Nototheniidae > Trematomus > Trematomus bernacchii. The sequence continues at coordinate 3,811,542 of NW_022987469.1, forward strand.
CTCGTCATGACCAGCTCATTTCTAGGATCCGGGTTAATGATCCGGATGAATCAGGACTCGCCCATCTCTAGCGGAGGAGTGATGAGGTATCTAGAGATCTGAGTCCAGCGGGCTGCTTGTGTTTCTGTTCATCAGGACATCATATGACCAGCAGATGCTGTGTGAACGCTCTACGTTAGTCAGTGGACGTCCGACAACATGCACACTAACTTATATTGCAGCTATAGGCTATACTTTGGTTTACCTTGCGTGAATAAACTAGCTAGAGAGCTACAGTTAATTACATTCATCCAATGTCAGAAGGATTACCTTTTAACAAACGTTGTAATGCTTTTCTTTCATTTCAATTTGAGTAAAACATTGAAGATATAACATTGTATTGTTTTCTTTTTACACTGACTCAGATATAATGAAAAGACTACGCCAGTCGAAGCTCAGCTTTGGTAAGGAAGAGACAGGACAGGCAGAGAGAAAGAGAGAGAGAGAAAGTGATGGAAGTCAGGGAGGAACTGCAGGTACAGTCACACAAAAGAATGTAGGCTTAATAACCCCATCTATCTATCTATCTATTTATCTATAACAATAGTCTTCATTTACACTATAGACAATAGGCATCATTTTAAAACAACATATATCTATTGCAGTTATGATGTCATAATAACATACAATTGTATAAAACCCACACAATTTGCTTACATCTTTGTTCTCTTTTGAAAATCAAACAAAACAGATTTAAATAAAAAAAATAATGCAAACAAACAAGTGAAATGAACTAAATTGCTGAATTGCTTTTAATTCACTGGCAGGAGCGAGAAGTGAGAAGGAGCAACAAGTGAACAACGAGGGAGAGATTGAACAAAGAGAAAGAGTAGAGGACAGAGAGAGTAATGAACAGGAAGAAGACAGAGAGACTCAAGAAGATGGAAGAGAGGGTGCAGGTTATGGAAAGGAGAGAGACATGGAAAATTAATGTTGACAATGTTTTAGGATCATTTTAGCCTCTTCTGCATGTCCAGATCATTCATAGTAACAATCAACTGATTCTTATGCATTACACTTTCAAAAATAATTGATGCTGCAGCCCACTGACATGGTTTGAAATCAATATATTATCCAATTTGTGACCCCCCCACAGGACTTAAAAAGCACCTAACTAGATCATGAAAATCCCAAAAATCTCAGGGGGGGTATACCCCCGAACCCCCTTATCATGTTTGGACCTCGGTATTTATGAAATCCTGGATACGGCCCTGCTCATGATAACCTCATATTTTTTTAATTTAGGATCATACAGTACCTGTGTTTAGTCTAGAAAAAGGTAAATGTGTGCATTTTATTATAAAGTTGTGTATATTTACAGACTGTTGCAAAAACTAAGAAGCTTATAAACATCAGGTTTAAAACTAAAAGAGCTTTACAAAAAAGTAACACAATGAAAGATGTTTGGAGTTTTATTTGAGTTCTTAATTTACATTTTTTGTCTAAGAGACGCTGATTTGAAACCGTTGTTACATACAGTTACGGCATTTCCTGTTTCTGCCGGAGAGAGGGGAGTTTGTCCCAAAGCTTGCCGCTGTATTTACTCCCTCCATCTGACAGGAGGGAGCCTCGTTGAGCTGCAAGTGTGGCTACAGACGGAGTTCACTCCGCCACGGAGGGGTAGGGTCGAGGGAGTGGTTTGGGATTGGGCCCTACTTTTGAAGCTGAGGCGGAGGCGTCAGCCAATCAAATCCCGCGTATGCAAATCTGCCAGTACAAGCGCTAGCCAATCAAACCGCGTGTATGCTGAGAGAGCCAGACCGCAGTTCATTTCCTCATATGCCAAAAAATGGAGGAGAAAATAATCGTAGCGGTAGGGAATCACCCGGTGCTTTCAGTCCCTGTTCACCTGCCGGAGGAGCCAGGCATAGAGAGAGTGGGTGAAAACTGGTAGGTTTTCGCCTGTTTGGGGAGTTTATATCCAGTGTACTTCGTTTGAATGGACAGCAGGCATAGACAGTATATTTAGCCACCATGCAATGTTGCATAAAATAGCACCATAGACATTAATTAAAAATCGCTTTTTAGACATTAATGTCTATGGTGAGATTCATACACGGGAGCATTTTTAAAGCCTTTTTACCCCGCTGCAAACAGAACCCCCCCCCCCTTCTCATCACAAACTTTACACAGACCCACCCTTCCAATTATCAACTCCTGTCTTGTTTCCGTAAACTCTTGTGTTCTGCAGCAGCTAAACGTTTTGCAAGCCCCCGTTCGTTTAGTACCTAAAATAATAGACATCGCTTTTTCCAGCTGACAAACCCGACTTTCTGGTCACTTCTTCAATTTTCCAGCCCTTGGGGAGAGACACGGGAGATTCATGTGATTGGTTGTTGGTCGCGTTGCTCGCGTAAACTCCCCAAGCTCAAGACACGCCCACCGCCAAGCGGCAACGCACGCCGCCGTGTGTAGGCTGCGTTAGTTAACCTGAGACTAGGAAGCTGGAGAGGACATGCACAGTCCAATAGAGATGGCAAATCCGGATCCTTTTACGGACTCAGGGTCTTCTGAGTCAGTCATTGAAGAGATCCGGATCATACGAGTCATTTGAGTCATATGAGTCAGCATGACCAAGACCGTAGAAATCCTATTGGTGAAACCGAAAAGTTGTTGCATTTCACGAGCATATTATTATTCCATATATTTTGAATATATATATATAATATCTGCATGTATATTTTCTATTTCGACATGTATATTTTATATTTTATTTTAATTTCTATTCTTGTATATTTTTGTAGTTTTGTTTTATTGTAAAATGCCTTATGCTGCTGTAACAACAACAATTTCCCAATTTGGGATCAATAAAGTTCTATCTATCTATTAAACTGACGTTATATTAACCTCCGCTACACAGTGTATTTTGCTTTAATAAAAAATGTTGATCACAAAAAAAAGGGTTATTTTGCGATTTGGCAAATCTGAGTCTGCTGTTGACTCGTGCATGAGGACGAGTCTGCTGGATCTCTGGATCTGCTGCTATATGGCTACGGCTCCGAGTCCGCACGAGTCTGCTCTGCTGTGTGTTGCACACACAGTGAGTCAGGATTTGCGAATCCGAGTCTGCTGTGGACTCGTGCATGACGACGAGTCTGCTGGATCTCTGGATCTGCTGCTATATGGTTACGGCTCCGAGTCCGCACGAGTCTGATCCGCTGTGTGTTGCAGCGAGTCAGGATTTGCGAATCTGCGAGTCTGCTGTTGGAGCCGTCGGCTCCTCTGAGTCCCCACGAGTCTGCAGGAAGTTTCACTGATCCGCGTCCCCTCCCCTGAGCCAAACGATCACTTCTGGCAGCTATCCTACTTGCTAAAGGGTAGGCAGATGGACTTGGGGTACGTTGTAATGTGATTTTACATGTTATAAAGAGAGTAGCGAGTGACGCAATTTATAGTTTTAATTTGTACGTCACACCAAGTGTGGGACTCAAGGACTCGGGTTAATGGAGAGGGGAGACTCGTCATGACCAGCTCATTTCTAGGATCCGGGTTAATGATCCGGATGAATCAGGACTCGCCCATCTCTACAGTCCAATCAGAAGGTGACACTCTTCTCTTTTTGAGTGTAGCTGTTCTTTGCATCCACAGCTGGACAAAAAGCTCACTACACCATAATGTTATTTAGGAGTGAAAACCTGTGAGGCTGCTGTAGAAATCAAAACGTTTTATGAGCTAAAGGCAAACAGAAGAAACCCTCTCAAATCCCACTGCATCTGCCTTGAAGATTCTTCTCAACCTTAACCTGCAGCTCCTGTATCACTGATCTTAAATACAACATGGTTTATTCTCATCTCCATGCACAAACCCCAGCGAAGACTCTGCTCCCTCTAGTGGTGCAATAGAACAGTGCAGGAATGTGCACGTTGAATAAAGAAAGGGTAATGATAAAAATGACATTCCAGCTGAAGAGATGCATTGAGTCAGGCACTGAATACTTGCAGCAGAGAGGAGTAAACGCTGTCAGTGTTGCAATATAACTCACCCAGGGTGAAAATGTTATTTATTTTAATCTAATAAAAGGTCTGTTTTGAAAACAAACAAAATCAAAGATACAGAACATTTAAAAGATAGATAAATTAAAAGCAAACCATTTTCAAAAGTATATTTACACAATGTAATTACAGATATGATTAGTGCCGATACAACAGGTTAACTGTGTGTTGTCCAGTGTTGGTGGAACTCTTCACCACTACTTCATCAACAATCTCCATGGACTGGTCATCAGCAAGAACATACATTATTGTGGAATTTGTCACTTAGTATTTAAAGATCCAAACATGTCAATCAAAATGAAAAGAAGAATGAACACAATGAAGAACAGCCTGAAGAATCCGCAGCAGCCTGACTTGATGCTCCCCTGCATCTGTTGTGACCCACACAACTGTTGAGTTAAATGATTGGTTTCATAAAATCCTTACCTAAGAAATCAAAATCACATGATCAGACTGATAGTATACGTTTACAAAAGATGAGAGCATCGATGTCACAAACATGGATGTGTAGAGGGAATTGATACGGCGTTGGAGGCGGGGCCCTGTAAATTCATATCAAAGTTACTCAGTAGCTCATGAAGTCCAAACATGTGGACTGCTGGGTTTATTTGAGTATTTGTAATGGGAAGATCATTTACCCAAAAGGTTGCCCATCAAAGTCTCTGGAGAAATGCTATAAGGGGACCAATGGCCAAACAGCCAAGATCGGTTCAGAAGCCCTCTGCAGCCTTCGTTCATTCTTCAGCAGTCACATGCCATCAGGAGCGAGCACTGGCTCCTAACTCTGATGTCATTTTCTCTCACACTCAGTAATAATCTAAACTCACAAATGGGTCTTGTGTCACTAACACCAAGAACAACAGCTACATGGTTATGTTAGTGTACTGTAGTTAGCCAACTCAGAATAACATTAGCATTGGTGTTGCTCTAGCTAAAAGGAGCTAGCTCGACTTATATTGTAGCAGTTGTTGACCTTGCCAGTGCGATTTGTAGAGAGAGTAACGACAGACATCTGTTTTAAATGGAATAGCCTCAAGTAAACATGTCGCAGAGCAGCCAATAATAACCTGTGCACACAATTCATTTTGTGTTTTACAAGCACCCTCGCAGGTGAGAAAAAAGATGCCTTTTCGGACACTTTTAGGGTTTTACCTTTACTGACTACTGTCATTGTTGCATGTTTCATACTTTGCATATCTTAGCCTATTCATTACATATTGTTCTTACTGTACATATCTAGTGACGCCTATTCATATCAGTGCCTGAGCTGATTCATATCTTTCGCTTCGGTTTATTCTACATTTAGATGTATTCTATACTATTGCAGTGCCCGTTAGGGATCTGCTCCTGCTACTTAGCCCTCACATAGACCAGAGCTATTCAACTATATCCATATTGTTCAGGGTCAGAAAGCTAAGGGGCCTCGGACGGACATTTCCCCGAGCCATTATTCAGAGGAAGACAAATTAACCTACTCAACCTTTCTTTGGCCTTATGACCACCTTCTCTATTTCTAATGTGTATTAATTGGCTAGCAGTTTTGATACACACTTCAGATATAGCACATGAGCAAGATCTATGCCTTTTTTTCTTAAAAAGGGGAGAGAAATTAGCAAAATACAAAATGGCAGGGATTGTCCCTGTGCTGCCTGAGATTACTGTGACAGCATGCATGGTAATAAGTGATAGGCTTCTCTCTTTCCCCTGATGGTTGTTGCTGCTGCATGGGGATCAGCCCGCTGGCCACCAGTAGAATAGACGTCCTATAGTGGCTGCTCCATTTTGTATTTGAATGAGCTCTAACCAAAGTCCAACTGTGCAGATCAGGTATCGCACTTTTCTAAAGAACCACTGATCCAAATCACTTCTTACAGTAAGTCAATATGTTTTTTTGCACTTCTGGTTCATCTTTAGATCCTGAACAGCTTTTGTTGTTTCAGCACATGTACTCAGTGCACTGACAACGAGCGCAGTGGTGGAAGGTAAAGCAGCATTTGCTGTGCTTGTTTCTGTGATTCTCTCTACATACAATTAGGATGGGAGACATTATTTTATATAATGGCAGCTGTTTGTCCTACTTGAATGTATGCAATTAAACTGACCCTTGGAACTATGTAGCAATACATGTACCACGTGGCAGTGAGATGTGTCCCAACTCTCTCTTTAAAAGGCACTGGAGCGTACGCACTTCAGAGTGGCACGGGGGGACATGATTGGCTGGAAGGTTAGAGGGCGCGGAAAACACCACTGTCATAGCAAATACTAGTCATGCGAATATGAACTAAAAACAATGACTTTAAGAAGAAGAAAAAAGGCATTTTGAAATAAAAATGACTATCTAATACATACAAAATAACATTAATAATGAAACACCATTTAAAAATAATGAGATGAGTTTCAACTATCTCATCAAATATTTCCCAAATTATCAGTTCATTCATATATTTTACACAATATATTCATATTGTTTTTTTATCTATTCAATATTGGGCTTCAGAGTGTACTGTGTGGGACAGGCACGTGAGACATGATGAAACAGGAACAGGTATGGCTTCAGTTTGGTTTCTGTCTGAACTGTTGCAGTGCAGATTATTGAGCCCGACATGTCAGTGATGTCTGCATTTATAGACAGTACATGACTTGTGCTAAACTAAAGGGCAATAGGGAGATAATATATGTATATGTAAAATATGTAAGGTTCCCCTCTGTGGTACGAATAAAGGTATTCTGATATTCTGAGGGTGCAAAAATATAATGTTGTGCTGATATATGAGGCTAACAGTGGCCTTAACTTAGATATTGTCTATCAAGCACTAGCCAGTGTTCACCATACCTGATGATTACCTTAATCAGAAATACTGTATTATTTTATTAAGTTAGTATTTTGTGAGAAACAGCTTTTTGCTCCCTTTCTATATGTTCAGCTTAACTTGAATGGGTGCCTTTCAGAAACACGACAGTCTTCACTCCAGTGCACCCTGTTCAAAACTCAAGTATTCTAAGGCTGTGGCTGGTCTAATGAACCCCGTTGAGGATGTGATTGCGCAGCAGTTCCTGATCCTGGTTGTGCAGGGTGGGGTTCACGTCCTCGTCCCTAAGCCGGGCGTTCTTCCTGATCTCCTCCAGGGTGTAGTCCTGCACCAGGCTGCCGTTCTCATAGACGGTCACCAGCAGGTCCTGAAAACACAGAGAAATCAGTTTAGACATGTTAACTGCAAAGCTGTTAAACATCATGCATGCAAATTAGTCGCTTTTCGGCGCCTCCCGCTTTTTCAACGCTGATTTGAGTGACTTGTGTAATTCGTGGAGAACCGAAGACTTTTCGTTTTGGGGGGGGGGGGGGTACGGACTGACCGCAAAATAATTAAACAAGCGAGTGCCTGTTTTTCCTGGCCAAGGACAGGTTCCTTGAACACAACACGAGCGTAACGTGTCATCACGTGGTGTATTGCTGACTGAGAGCACTTCAAATATTGCAGTACCCATAAGGAGCCGTACACATGCCGCAGTTTTTGCGTGGCTGTGTCTTTAGTTGTAAGCCCAGTGGCGATTTGTTGTTATTAGCATCTGGTTAGCTAGCTATGCTAACGAATATAAAGAGCTTTTTCTACAACCAGGTGGAAGAGAGCTCTCTCCTGACAGACTGAGAGGCTCTGATAACCTCAGCTCAGTGAGGTAAAGGCACACCTTGATATGATCATTATAAAAAAACAAGAGAATAAAGTAAACAGGTATAAAATACTATATAACAGTAACAGAAAAGTTGTTATTAATAAACAAGAATACAGTTTGAAAGGGGAGTGATTTGTAAAATATCCATAAAGAAAAAGAAATCTGCTTACAGGTCTGTTTCATATGGTGTTGAGAGATGTATCCATAGATCTCTTCATGTTGCTCTCAAAGTGCACCAGATTGATGCTTTTAACGTCCCCCCACTTAAATGATGTCCACATGGATAGGAAACTAAATACATTTGCACACATCTTGCGTCCATATCTTTCTGTTGTGGTGGTCATGCCACACCGTGCACGTGCATGCATGCGCGAGTCATGGTGAGATATCTGGATTGAGAGGTTGCTTTTTCTTTGCACAGCATGAAAGAAAGGCCAAATGAATTGGCTGTGATTTTAGTATTTTTAAGCAGAGGTCAATAATTTGTACGGGCCCCCGGAGGATGTTGAAAAAATTAAAATGTCCCTTGAGAGGAAAAAGGTTCCCCACCCCTGATGTAAATAATAATAAAAACCCTTAATTTATAACTTAACATCTCTGTCTCCTATTGATCTGAGTATATTATAAAGAATAGCCAGTTCATTGAAGCATTATAGCACAGGCTGTTTTTGTTCTGCTTCGAATAGTTCTCTCTTTTTTCACCATACGTGTGTTTGCATCCCTGGAACATATACGGGCTGTATAAAATGTTATAAGGGGATGGAATAAATCAACTTTTTTTTGTTAAAATGTAACTTGTAGTTGTGTTCAGATACTGTTTTTGTCAAATGTTTTGCAATACAATGTGATGCTATATCATGTACTCTGTGTCTGTGGAGAAGCTTTGTTGATCTGAGAAAATAAGTCCAGCCCCTGATGTACAGATTCTGACCACTTTTTTAAATGTCTCTCTTTTTTTCAACCAACAACTTATGAAGGACCAATTATATGGAATCATTTTTGGAGAACACAACACTCACAATTTCAACTATGTAATCTGAAGAAGTTAAAGTAAGGGAGGAGGTGTAGAAAATAAAGACGGGCCCTATGGTGGGCTGACAATGAATGCACATACTTCACATTCAAAATGGATCTGGATTGATTCACATTGGGCTGCACTTTCTCATTTAAATAAAGTGCAGTGTTTTCACTTCCATGTGGCTAATGTTTGAATCAGGGCTGCACCAGAGGGGATTCTGTACCGACAACCAGCACAGGCATGGCCAACCAGACCGGCTCTGGCTTTCAGAAGGTGGGGGGTGTTGTACAGCTCACTGTCGGGGCAGAGCCACCGTCACACTAACCAACCTTCTACACCTTTTGAGAGCATCTGCTCTCTGTTGGTTATAGTTTATCAGATAGCATCTTGATGTTATCAATTTCACATTTATTTCTGTGGACAATGAGAAAGACAACTGTCAACACCTGGATGTATTACTATTTGTAGTAGAGATGCCCCAATCACATTTGTTGCTGCCAAAGTGATAGTTTTTGCTGTTGTTAATTATATTTTTACAAGATTACATTTGAACACATCATGACAATGACATGGTTTACTTTTGGCCAATTCTAATTTTAACAAAACAGATGACTTGACTCAATGACATCTATATAGGCGTTAATGTTATTATAAACACGACATGTGCAGCTCAGACAGTGAGGTGACTAGATCGATCACTCACTCACTCACTCACTCACTCACTCACTCACTCACTCACTCACTCACTCACTCACTCACTCACTCACTCACTCACTCACTCACTCACTCACTCACTCACTCACCTCCTCCGGCTTGCCTGCTCCTCTCTCTATTGTCTCTAGCAGGCCGTCAGAGTTTCTCCTCAGCAGCAGTCGGCCCCTCTTGGAGCCTTTGGATGGGTCGGTCACCGGCTGCTTGTAAACGTCCATCTGGTAAACACATGCAAACTAGTTAAATAAACTCCACATGCTTGTAAGAATATAGAAAAACAGTCTGTGTGAGGATTTCTGTGTCTGTGGTATTTGTATGGATGTTCTTTGAAATTCCTCTTTAATCAACATATCTAATATAGATAATGTAATATTAAAGGTCATGGTTTTCAGCAAAAAAGTGCTTTATTACAGAGCCCCACAGGCAAGTAGGAAGGACAGCAGCTTTACGGTAGACAATTACTTTATTTCCCAGAGTCTTGATTTTGTAGTTTTGCCATTAAAACCGCTTCTTTGATGAAATGGATGACCATAACAGAAATGATCAAAAACACTCTTTCTAAGTTCTTTAGTGATTGCATTAACTTGCCATTTTTGAGAAACGTGTCCGATTAGACTGTTGTTTTTATTGTGTGCCTCACATGCCTTCATTTAGTCTATAAAGTTCATAATTTTACCGGGCATATTAATCTGTTGGAGATCATCTGTTAAACTCAGTTAATGCAGTTTGAAAATCTCCCCCCCCTACATACCCCCTTCCCGTCAGTCTCCACATAGCTGCACTTGAAGGCACAGCTGAGTGTGTCTCTGTTGAGCTTCTGGAGCAGGGAACTGCCACAACCAAAGAAGACGTTCTCAGCACTCCAGCCTTCATCACTCAGCTTCGTGAGAATCTACAGGAAACAAAATAAAATCGTTAAGTTTTGTTTACTTCACTTTTTATATAAATATTTGGAGAAGGACAGTGGAACTTTAAGTGTTTTGTAGTCAAGATAACCGCAACAATGTGTCTTTTAAAAGGATAGGGTTGGCCATTTAAAATATACAATCCTTTTTTTCAATAATTGATTGGACTATGACAAAAAAAACTTGTATATATTTAAAGTGGGTTTCAACAGAGATATGCTCTGTTGTAAAGAAAATCATACCATTTGAATACAAACAAAAAAAGGAGGACAAATAACCTTGTTCAGAGTTTGTGCCATTATTTGTCTGAGTTTTGCCTATCAGCCTTTGTGCTGAGGTCTGGGATACAGTGATTACCTGAGTCACAGTTTCATAGTAAGAGAGCAGACGGGTTAGAACAACCTGAAAACTAAATCATCTTCCATCCTCTGGGCTGGGCTACCAGTGTTTGGAACTGCCCAATCCCAACAATGAACCATGCGAGTACCTTGTACAATTTAATCATGACCAACAGGATGATGGTCGGCACTGCCATTTTCCCCCAAAACTAATTTGAAGAGTGTCAGTTTGACTGTAGATTATTCAAATGTTTCAGTTTTTTTTATCTAAAAAAAATAGTGAAAAGGAGTGCAAGCCTGCTATGCTGTCTGCAGCAGAAGATTTAACTGGGACTGTTTTTGTTACAAAAAGCTGAGTTGGTGATCAAAAAGGTACAACTCAACGTCCAAAAGGAGGGAATATAAGGAGAATATACACTAAATAAGATGTGAAAGAAAAGTCAAGATGAACCCAGACCAGTATGACACCCAAACGTTTTCTCACCTCTTCCACTGAGATGAGGTCGATGCCGTCTCCCTGAATGATCCGCAGGTAGGAAGGCAGAACCTTGAATCCCACAGAGTTCAGAGAACAGCCAAAACGCTCCTCAAGAATCTTGATGACCTGAAAGTGGCATTTCAATGGCTTTATTTTGGAGTTACCACACACGTTGGTATCCAAGTGGACGCAGTAAACATCTTACAACAACGATAATCAGCAGCGAATATTCGGTGTGCGCTTCAACACGTGCATTTCGGTTTATTCAAGGCATTCATTTTGTTATTCTACAGCAGGGGTCTCCAACCTTTTTTAGGATGAGAGCTACTTTAAAAAAATAAAACAAGTCGTGAGCTACTTTTACTCCTCTTTTTTTGTTTTTTGCAGTGTATATATTTAGCACATTTTAACATTATTATATGCTTACCTTTGTGTGCTGTTTTTTTAAACTTGTTTATTCTTATCTTATGTTACCTAGTTAGCACTTTTCTTTCTATTTATGCATATTTTTCTAATCACTCCCCTTTTAAATACAATCTAGTCTCTCTCTCTCTCTCTCTCAGAGGCTGTGTGCTCCTCCGTGGCGATGACGGCTTGCGTTAAAAAACATATTTGTAAAGTGGGGGGACACAAACGGGATTTCGAAAAGTGGGGGGGACTGTCCCCAGTGGAAATTACGCCATGCGTGTGTGTGCGTCAAGTGCAATAAATAAATATGCAAGTTGCAACACACACAGTAAAACTCTGCCCCTCATGTGTTGTATAGGCTGGCATGATAGGCTGTTCAATGGGGCTGATGTGTTGTGTAGATTCTGCCAGGAGGAAAGGTTCAACTCCTTATGAAGCGGTGAGCTGCCGCTCCACATTGCTTTTCTTCCCGACTGCAACGCTGGTCCCGCAAATCAAGCAAGAACGTGATTGGTCGATATTCATTGTGGGGGTGGGAGGAGGGGTGTTAGATAGATATAGAGTTGTAGTAAGTAGATAGACTTCGCTATGATTGAGGTTTCGTTTATGCATAGGGTAGATTCTTTTAATTACATTTCCTTTATTTTTGGTGTATTTTTTACATTTTGGATTTGCTTTGGCGAGCTACTTATTGAGGGCTTGCGAGCTACCGGTAGATCGCGATCGACGTGTTGGAGACCCCTGTTCTACAGTATTGTTGTTTTATAGTTATTTTTTAATGTAAATAACCCAATTTATGTTCTTTGAAATTGAAAAGGATATTGTGTTTGTTACTTTTGTTGCAGTTGTATATATATATGTCTTAAGTGTAATTTGGCTTGGCTTCCTATTTTGTATGGACATGCTTTTATTTTGAAGGCGAGTTAGCGCTGTTGACAGGAAGTTGTTGCTATGGAAACAACGTGACGGAGAAAAGGAGCAGAGATTAACGGAGCAAAGTCATATCTACATATAAAGACGGAGAAAGTAAAGGATAACGTTTATGGTTAAGTGTCAGCACCCCCGGAAGAGGCACAAGCTCTTACGTTGATATTGGAGATTTCAATAAATTCAATTTTAATTTGAATTTTGAAAAAAAAAGAAGAAAAAAAGAATATCCGAATAACGAAATTGAAAACCGAATAGTAGGCCAACGACTGAATATTAGGATATTCGGGTACAGCCCTAATATGCGTTGACTTTATTTTTGAATATCAGATCTCTGCAACCGGCTATAGTTTGCCGGCTTAGTGAGCGTGTGTCTCTGATCCAACCGTGAGCTGTACACCGCAGCCCCCCCCTCTGGACCTCGCTGCGGCTCCTCACTGCAAAGAGTCGGCAGCGGTGCCGCCAAAACACCCGAGCCGTTGCAGCAGTTGCTTTAGGATTTGGCCTCATATATAGCCCTTATGGTGAAAATAATGATGTCCTCGACACCCCACCCCCCAACCACAGAGTGCCCCCACATATCGAATCCTAATTGAATCCGTGCTAGTGATCGATACAACGGGGGGAAAGAAGACGAAAAGTTAAATGAGATGTTAAAAGACATGTTTTTTACAGTTTTTAAAACGTTTTATTGGATTATTTAATTTTCAAGACTAATAGTTTACTTATACTATTACTTCTTATAAAAATGTATATAGTGTTATTATATTGTAGGAGCCATAAAGCTTACTTCGTCTTTGTTTATTATTTGTATTATCATTATTTGTTTACACCAAGTTAATTTGTAATTGTTTATCAATTCACTGGCAATTGTCACATGGGTGTGGTTTATTGTGCTTAATGCACCGGTTATATGTCTGGATTTGTGGAAAGATGGGGGTGAGCTAGGTTCAGACATTTTCTGTTTACCCGTAGGGTCCTGCTTTAGTTATTGTTTGCTTTATTTTCTTCATTAAACCAAATTTCAGAGCCAAATGTAGCCTCGTGGGAGTCACACCCATACTTTGGTGTAAAAGTGTGTAAGAAGATTGCAAACTGAGGGGCTGTAAAACCAAACTAGTCCTACATTATTCTGGTGTCCCTTTTTCCCATTATTTAGTGTGTATAAAGTCTGAGCATTTTTTTTTATTTAAAAAAAAAAAAAAAAAAAAAAAGGAAAGACGGCAATAGGTGGATCTTTTGGAAAGTAAAGTTGGGAGTATTATGCTCCGAGTATGAAGAAGACAGAAGTCCTTTGAGATTCCTCTCAGACCTCTCATAATAAACTTCAGTCTTTCTACTTTAGGTTTAGAGCTCAAATTAGAATGACAACTTCAGTGTGTGTTTCACCTCGATGAGGGTCTCCGCGGGGTCTCCAGAGTCTGGCCTGATGACCAGGCAGGAGTCCTGGCTGCGCTCCATCACGCGCTCCTTCAGCTCGTCTCCCCAGATGTGTTTACAGGCGTGAAAGATGTCGTAGCTGTCACTGACTACAGACACCGGCCCTGAGGAGAACTGGTCCAGGACTCGCTCAAACGCCTCCTTCTCTCTGTTCCTCCCCCAGGAGATGATGGTACTGCATTACAGGAAGTAATGAACACGGTCAGTGGGGCTGGAAATACTCATGCTAGTTCTTCAATTTGATGTCAATGTCATTAACGGTGTTTCCTCATATGTGACCTGCTCTATCGAAATCAGTCGCATTGACCCGAAGACACATTTTGAGTCGTATACACTGTTGGAAAGAGGAGATTCATAGCTTTCTAATGATATCAAGATTTTTGTTGTACTCCAAATATTAAGCAAAATATGTCACATTATATAATGACTGTCACCGAGTCATCATTTTGAGAAAAAGGCCTTCAAAGTTTCCTCTTCTCTGGAATCCATCGATCTGATTGATTATTAGCGGAGCAAATGATCAAAATACTACAGAGGGAAAATATTTCCGTTTGGATTACTGGTGTGGGGGAAGCTCGCGAGTGTGTGAGTGTGTATGTGTGTGTTTGTGTTTTTTTGCATTTGTGTATATTGTGTTTGTCACCCGGGGAAAACACTCACGAGAAACACCGGCTGTTGTTATGCCTGCTGTGACGTTAAGTTACTCCGTTCTCCGCTTGTAATTATGCCGTTACAAGCTTCAAAGTTGTATTTATCATCTGAATTTGCCGAAACAAGTTTAATATTCTGAAAGCCAAGACTTTGTTTATTTGAAATCAGATGAAAACAAACTGTAACGGGCCCTGCCGTGTTATCTATGATTACTATACGCCTTACATTCATAATTTCAGCCGGAGGGAGGGGGGGGCGGCGCTGCGGAAGAGCAGATTGCGAGTGAGAGCCGTCATCTTCCCTTTACAAGCTTCACAAATGTATTTATCGTGTGATTTTGGAAATAAAAGTTTCATATTCTGAAAGCCAAGACTTTGTTTATTTAAAATCAAACAAAACACCCGAACCCCGAAAAAATAGTTTTTTACGCAAATCCACGTTTATTTTGAAATGAGCCGTTGCGACTTCCGACTGATTTCGATAGAGCGGGTCACATATACAGTCAACGACTAATACAATATTAAACAGTTCATGAAGGATATTTTTTTGATTAATTATGATGTACACTTTGGAGTGCAAGATGCACTTGTATGGTGGCAAGAAAAAGTAAGTCAATCCTTTGGAATAACCTTCATTTATGTATAGATTTGTTTGTTATTTTAAAAGGTCTGATCTTCACCTAAGTAAGAAGCTTCACTTCTTCACTACCAGCGCTGCTGACGTTTAATGGGTGTGTTCAATAAAGATATGAAAGATTATTAATGTTTGTGTGTTATTAACTTAAGCACATTGTGTTTGTCTGTAATTGCGACTTGAATGAAGATCAGATCACATTTTATGACAAATTCATGAATAAAATCAGCACGTTCCAAAGGGTTGACATACTGTCATACATACTGTGTCTGTGTGTTATACCTGTGCTCTGCTGCTGGAATGGAGAAGCCGGCCATTGGGCAGCTGTAGTAGCGCTGAGCCATCAGCAGCCCAGCCACGGTGTCTGTACTGCAGAAATTAACCAGGTGGGCCGCTCCACCCAACGCTGCAGACTGGAGAGAGGAGGTGGAGGTAAGGAATCACTTTACTGCTCAAATGGTTTTCTTCCATTTCATTCAAAACAAGTCGCCCTTTAAAAAGGTTCATAATTCAGCAACCATCAATCAGAAACAGGAAAATGATATCCAGTTTGTTTCTGTGGATTTGTTGTTGTTGTTAGAGAGTACACTCAGTTCAGCTTGAGGAACGATTGTCAAAGAGTTATTTTTTGCACTCAGCAATTTTGCACTCAGCAATAACTGTATTATAAACACTGCTTTGACACTCCTCTGCCTCCATGTTGTTCAACAACTGCTGCCTGGTTTTAAAAAAATGTCACGTCAAACTTTCAGTTGAAAGCCGGTCCTATAAGAATTTTATTTTAAAATCCTCTTAAACGCTGTTCAAGAGATTAATAACCAACTTTACATTCCAGCTTCATGCATATTATGCAACACTTTCCTTCTGACTTTCATTTGAGTTCTCTTAATCTAACCTTTGTGCCTTTAATCAGTAATGGGTCCACTAAGCCCAACAACAATTCTATATCGGCAGCATGACACAGCCATAAACACAAAGTAGATATCACAAGATGATCATTTGGTACATTTTCTGTGGAAACACAAACCAGGTACATGGAACATTATGAAAGGAATTCCAGGGGTTCTCGTATCCTCAGTAACAGTGACAGTGATTATAAGGAAATGATCTTAGTGTAAACCTAGTACCTGTACATACAGTACAACATTAGAAGGGGCATGGTGCAAGAGACAGGAATACAATGAGAAACTCTGTTAGCGTATCACTAAAGGAAAACAGGGGGAGAGAGTGTTGCTGACCTCCTGTGAGGAGACCCCTCTGTAGCCAAAGTCATGCAGTTTCAGGTCCAGACCCTCCAGGCTCCCGGAGGTGGCCTTCAGGTGCTTGGCCAGGATCTTCTTAAACTCCCTGGAGATGGTGGCTACTGTGATGGGATACCACATCTGGACCAGCATGGTCTATAGTTGACAGAGGGGGATTAGGGGGTTATGGGTTTTGGAGAGAACAGATAGTGAGTGGGAAATATAAAAGATGCCAGTTGTTGCAAAGAAAGAAATGGAGGATACAGTGACAGTGCTGCTAAACTGATCAGCTGTCAGGTCCAAAGGTGTCTACCTAACACATTAACTATCTAAGCCCCTATTTAGAGACGTTTTAAACAAAGTGCTGGTGAAAGGTTCCAAGGAGGGCAACTGGCCCACTAAAGAGTCCAAAATGTTTTACCTTAAAAGTAATTAAAAAGAATACTAAGAACTGCAGTACTTTTCTTAATTTATATAGGTCAATATAAAAGTTAACATCAAGAGGTCTTTCCTCCTAACATTAACAGTAAGTAGTGGTGAAAAGTAGGTCCTTGTTTTGTAAATGGATCTGTGGCACACTGTGGTTTACCTCAATGTAGTTGGTGAGCCAGTAGAAGTCTGGGTCAGTGTTTTCCACGGTGAAGAGCACGTTGCCTCTGGGAACGATCCTTCCCTCAGGGACAGCTTTGATCCGGATAGGAAGACGGCCATTGTGTTTCTGACGTAGTAACAAGCACATTTACTTCAGGATGGATGTATAGAGATCAATCTTCAGCTGAAAATATTTTTGTATTAAACTGTCCTTTTTACAGAATTATTGATTCATTCATGTAATCATCACGTTCATTTTCCCACTGGAAAATATAGAGCTCATTCTAATGACTTGGTATAATGTTGGATGTTTTATCTGCAGTATCTTTAGAGCAGAGATCCTCTGAGGAGGGTGCAGGATAGTAGTAATATATCATTGAATTGTTTTTCACTTTGAATAAGGTTAATCTCTGGCATGATGATTTCAGTGCTTCAGTAAATGTATATATAAATGTACTTACTTTGTTACATTTCACCACTAAAGGGTAAGGGTAGGGTTTCTGCTGGGTAAGGGTGTGATTAATAACTATGGACAACTGAGGGCAGGCAATTATTACTGAAGTTCCAGTAACCACTGTATGTGTTGAAAATATGCTGTGTGGGCAACTGTAGCTCAGGGGGGTTAGTCCACTGATCTGCAAATCATGGGGTCAGCAGTTAGATCCCACCTTCTGACAACATGTGTCCTCAGGCATACAATTGCAAGCCCAAATTGCTGCCGTAGGGGCAGTCTACAGTATTAAGTGTATTTAAGTTGCTTTGGATAAAAGCGTCAGTTGATAATAATGTAATGTGTATATGATGTCTGCCACTTTCATAGTAACTGTTATAGATGCAATAGGCCACTTCCAGTGATTTACAGTGATTTTCAAAAGCTCTGCGTCATGCCTAGCAGCGCCTCTTAGCTGTTGTGAAGTCACTGTAAATCATAGCTTCTTGTGGCTTATTGCTTACTTTAAGTATACCTCAAGGACTTTCCTCCAGCTCTCCTCATCAAACACAGACTGTTTGAAGTGCATCTGGTAGAACAGCTTGGCTTCTTGAATCTTCTCCTCTGTGATGACTTGGCCTGAATAGAACACACCAGGTTACTACAACCTCGCTCACATGCAGGAAATAGAAAGGATTTACTCAACATCCAGAAAACTGGCAAGCCTGCGCTACGATCACCTTATATGAAAGTGTACCAGTTTAGCTCCTGTTTGTTTCCACATAAGGTTGGATTTATTCAAACATTGGGTACCACTTTACAATAAGAGTACCCTTATAAAGGGTTTACCAATAGTTTGTCATTCATTTATTAATTAGGTTGTGAACACTTTATAAATCATTAATAAGCTTTTATAAGACATGAGATAAAAAGGGCAACTGTGACCGGTTGCTTGACAAATAGTGAGCCCACATTTATCAGTACTACTAAGTCTTATATTGGCTACTTAGCTTACTTCATCTTCTTCTTCACCAGCATCCTTGGTGTCTGTTGCTCACTGAGTTGATTCTCGCTAAGTAGCCAATCTTGCCAAATAGTGAGCCTGTGTTGATGTATGAAAACTATGTTAGAACTGGTTTATAAATGGTTCTTAATGATTAATAAAGTGTTTACAACCTAATTCATAACCTAATTATAAACCCTTTATGAATCCGTTATAAGGGTAGTCTTATTGTAAAGTGGTACCGAACATTGTAACTGACATGTTAGGGGTGTGGACAGCATGTGTGCAGCAGTTTAAACACGAGGCACTGCATTCTCTCATGTTCTTGTTAACACTCATTATCATTTCTCTCTTCTTTCCTATATTGTTCTGTCAAATCATTTCTTCGATCAAAGGGGAGGAACGTACCTAGAAGGTATTTCTTCAGCAGATACTGAAGGCCAAAGAACACACACTCACTGAACTGTGAGCCTTTCTTGCGTCTGCATTCAAAGTAAGAGTAGATTTTGCTGACATTTGGAGGATACTGCTTGTAGTGTGTGATCTGAAAGACACAAAACAGACATGTCAAGCATATTTAAATGATTTGAAACACGTGCAATGTAAGTCTCATGACGTAATTAACCCTTATTATACGAAATACTAATAAATCACTTTATCACACCAGAGTTGTATTGTAAAATGGAATCAAATAAAACTCCAGTATGCACACCAACAAGCTGAAAAGCATAGGAGCGTCTGCGTAACGTGATGTCTGCGTGTACAGTGAACATGTTTCCTGGATCCACGTGGGAACATATGACGACAGTTTGAAGTACAAGTCTCTCTTTGTGCTCTTACAGCTCTAATTGAATAATCAACAGCAACAACCAGTCAGTCACTGGCTCAATTAGCTTCAACAATACATTCTTCTGCTTCATCCTATCCCCCATTTAACTTTCTGCTTATTTTCCCCTTTTCTATCTTCAAGAGAACAAACCCAGAAACACTTAAGTTACAAAACGGGGAAACTCAGGCCTCTTCACTGGAAGCAATATTAAGAGTAGTCATGTATAAGATTACAATACCATTATTTAAGTGAAAGGAAAGTCGAGGAGAGTAGAAAAGTAGTATTTGAATGTCTTTTATTGAAATGAGCATTGCAAAGTCAACACATGATGTTCTTGAAAAGTCATTTTTTGGCATGTCAGTGTTTCTATATTTAGGGAATCCTGGCCAACCAGAGGAGTCACATGAGCTATAGAGTCCAAGCTCCTTTTGGTGTTAGTATGGAGTATGACATGGTGGAGGGGTACTTTCACCTATTCTCATAACGTGTACATGAATGACTAAGACAGACTCTGGAACTCCCTGCCACTACATATCCCACAGTCTGATTCCATAACAACATTCAAAACCCAACTCAAAACCCACCTGTTCAAACTGGCATTCTCATTATGAACTGTACCCTGTGTCTTTTTGTGTCTTTTTGTAGTCCATTTCCTGTTGTTTGTCTTGTTTCACCCCGGCTGACATTTCATTAAATCCACGGTTTTAATGTTCCCTATATTACCCTATGCCCTGTAAGGTGTCCTTGGGTGCTATGAAAGGCGCCCCCCAAATAAAATGTATTATTATTAATCTGACCAACTAAGAGGATTTAAGAATATCTGTATGGTCCGTAAGATCCTGATGAACCATTTCATTTAAACCGATGCCAAGAACTGCTGGATTTTAAAAGCTGCTAAAGAAATGAATATACTGTTAGCCAAATTAAAGATGTAGACCACATTGTGTAATTGTATTTAATATTCCTATTTCCAATGCACTCGTTTACTGCGGTTATCCATAAACAGACACAAAAAAAAACCGCTATCTTGTTCAACATAGCCATTGTTTGGTGTGAGCAGAAAACTAATTTTAGAGTTAAATGACCACAACAATTTATTTGTAGTTAACTTAGGAAACTTTGCACATTTAAGTGTTGAAGTGTTTTTTCAGTTGTTTGACAAATCACATGGATGGCACAACGCTGTATTGTTGTACTTTATATTTGTCCTACATTTCCTATTGAAAATGTTTTGCGCTGGTCTGGGTGTATTTAGCTGAAAGAAAGATATCAAATGCAATACATTATTACATCTTTTTTTTTTAGAAACACTAGGATAGTGGATCTGATCAATCTTGCTTATGTGCATATGAGATTGGATCTCCTTTCAGGACTGGTGGCACACTGAGTGGCATGGCCACTCCATGGAACCTGTTTTCGAGGTGCAGAAAGGATGATGTAACCGGCGGGACATCCTCGTCAATATTCACCATGTTCTTTTGAAGAGGTCACACCTACAGGTGTGGTTAAATAGTTTTACATTTGCTGCCGACCTGAGGGTGAGCTTGGTGTTACAGGTTAACTTTCCCTTTTTACTATGTAACTGTGTTTACATATGTTTGTATATCCCTGGGGATGTATTCACAACATTTTTGAGAATAAGCTGATTGAGCTCCGAATAGTGGCACTTGGCCTAAAAGTGAGTCGAGGCTTCGAAGTGAAACCCTGAAGAAGAGACAGAAACCTGATCGAGTCAATCCCAAAATGGTTCAGATTCTTGTCTTAAATATCTGATTTCTTGTCTTAAATATCTCATTATATTATTTGATATTGATGAAAGAATCCTGTGGCTGTGCTGCTGCTATGGACATAGTTTCAGGAGTCGTTGTTGCTAATAAAAAGACTGTTTGGTCATCATCCAGACCTTTGCCATTTGGCTGCAGTGCAAACCTTTGAATGACATCTAACAGTGACATCTGACATTTAACTCTACTGAGCCGCGCAGAGGCTACTGTGTAGACTAACACAGCATGCCCAAGCAGTGAACTGACTCACATCTCCATTTAGATTCAAAGTTGACTAAAGTGAAAATTAAAGCTAAATGGCAATGTTGGACTCTCTGAAACACAAAACGACACCTTACTGCATTGTAGTAAAAAGGGTTTACATATGGATGTAATTGCGTAATTGAACACAGTTTCTATCTTTTAATGCTGCACATTAAGAATGAAAGACACAGACTTTAAACGGAGACGGAACGGGTGTTATCCGCTACAGTTCCCTATGGCCGTAACGGAACCGCGGAAACGGAGCCCTCAAACGATAACGTGTCCCAAGGTGGGTAGATCTGCGGACGGAACGCTCTGGGGGGTCAAATGGCTCCGTGTATACGCCCTATACGCCATAGCCCCGCCTCTCCCCGTTCCGAGTGTTTCGAGCCAGGTCCCGGTATCTCGCAGGACAGTGCACCCAGCAGGAGCCTCCAGCAGAACCCCCCCGCACGGCAGAGTTTTCGTTAGCCGGTAATTACCGGACTATGACCGGTAAAATATGCTGAAGACCGGCAAATCTAAATATCTCCGGTCAAAATGTTGCTTATGTTTAGGTGTCCTTTGACACACAGGCTAGAACTAGCTAGATTTGGTCGATATGGACATACACGCGAGTGAAGTCTAATCGGACAGGAGAGAGAGATCAGAGATCAGCTGCTGCTGACGGAGACACGCAGCTCTGCATGATCACCTGCAGCTCTGCCCGCTGTGATGGAGCGGCGAGCGGAGCAAAACACACACTTCAAGTTAGATCATCACCCTTAGCTATTTTAATTACCTCTCAAACTACCTAAACTAGTTATAAATATGTTTATTTTTACTCATTACTGGATCAGCCAGCTGCATGAGACGGATACTGACGGGCTGTCAGGAGAGGGGGAGGAAAAGAGAGACTCCGTGTACTATTCTTATATTATTATATAGAGTCGTTATCAATTTGTTTTAAAGCTCAATAAATAACAAAGAAGACCTTTGACCGGCACTTTTCTAATTTTGTCTGGAAGATTTAAACTTTAACGAACATGTTGACCGGCGGAAAAAAACGGAAACTGCCGCACGGTTCCCTCGTCCCTTGGAAGAGGCGGGTGTTTTTCATCTGCTGGTGGACTACCGGGGAGAACGACCTGCTCGGGAGCCAGGCTCAGAGTTAGTGGCAATGGGTGCGGTGCACCTGCCTTTTACACACGCTCGCCTCGGGGAGGGAGAAAAAGAGAAACAGAGGCCGCCGAAACAGCCAGAGCCCTGCCTCTCCCCACCTCTGCTGCTCACCCAAATCTACAGCTCCTCTACCACAACCATCAGCAACAAGTGGACATGGAGAACTACATGAACTACATGTTGCTAAATCCACCGCGGAGAATAAACAGAAGGGCAACCAGGGGGAGGTCTTCTTCGCTGCTTTTGGTGTATTTTGTGGCGGAAGTACAGCGCCACTTACAGGCGGCATATGTACTACAGCGTCTCCAGCGGTCTCGTGTGGAAGGACACGTTTATTGAGCCGATTGCGTGTGGACGGAACACTTTTTTGATATCGAATTCTGTTCGTTTTTGTTTCCTTGTAAAAGGAGCCTTAAGTGAAACTGAGAGCTAAACGGTAAATGAAAGGCGGAGCTTTCATGCAGAAACTACACTACGATGTAGAAGGAAATGTGGGGATTACTGGTTATGCAAATTCAAGAATCACCAAATAAGTATTCTTACTTCTTAGCCGTGTACTGGATTATTTAAGCAGCCTTGAAAAATAGGGTTAAACAAATGTATGTCCTTGCCAAGTTCCTCTCAGGTAGTTTCATTTTTGTTTAAATGCAGTGGTGTCAACCCCTACAATAGAGAGGTAAATATTGTACTTTGACTCAACTACATTACCTTTAGTTACTTTACAGATATGGATTAATGATTAAAATAAATATGATCAACTTCTAATCAAAACATATAATATATATATACATTCTGAAATGGGCCAATCTGCATAATGAGTACTTTTGGTACTTTAAGAATATTTAGATGCCAATACTTTTGTACTTTTACTTGAGTAACATTTTGATTACAGGACTTTTACTAGTAACAGAGTATTCCTACACTCAGGTACTTCTACTTTTACTTAAGTACAAGTTCTGAGTTATTTGTCCACCTCTGGATTTAGGTATCCAATTGAGTTAAATGAAACTGAAAGCTAAACAGAAATTGAAAGGTGGAGCTCTTTCATGCACGAAACTAAACTGCGATGTTTCTACGATAAAGTCTGATTATGCCAATTCAATAATCACCAAATAAGTATTCTTACTTCTTAGCCGTGTTATGGATTATGTAGGGAGATATACTCAAAGCTAGTATGTATTCACTAAACTAAGCATTAACAGGCTTTTAAGCTTAAACTAAAACATCTTTAAAGTAAAGTTACAGTAAATTGTGAAGAATAGTTTCAGGGGGAAACGAAGCCTGGGAACTAGGCAACAGTGGCATCAGAATATGTACAGATAGGTGGGTTCATGTTGTTTAATGACTGCGTGCTGGACTTTACCCGCTGTAACCTCTGCTCCTGTCTGACTGAAGAGCACAACACGCGCACAACGATAGCGTTATAAAACTGCTGCTGTCGCCTTACTTTCAATATTTACCCTACTGTATAAAAAGGTGTTTAGCCACTAACTACAACTCTAACATTCACAACACTCGGCTTAGCCAAAGTGACTGGCGGACGTTAGGTCACTCGTGATGTGAAGCGGGTTGTAGTGGAACACTGAATGGAAGGTGACTCCTAAACAAACTGTTTCATTTCAATTCAATAAGGAGAACAACCCGAAATAGATCAAAAGCGAAACAGAAAAGGAGAACAGGTCCACTCACCTTATAAGAATCCGTCGCGAGCAAGAAATTAAAATCCTGTGCTGCCATTGTTGTTGTGGATGAATGAATGTCACGTCAGTGTCCTCGTAGCAATGTAACTACAGATAACCTGAGCCCGGAACAGCAGCAGAGGAATGAAAAACCTCACGTCGAGTTACTGTGGAGGTGAGCCCTGTGTGTTTCCACTCAACGCAGTTTCAAATGTTACAACAGCACAGCTCCAACACAGCATTAGTCATTTTGTAGGTTGGGGGTTATTGTGAAGGGGCGGGTTTCAGGGTTTCACTACGCATGGCCCCACGCACGTCCCCCTCTCCCCGCCTACGTCATGCTGCGTTTAAGGACAGCAGGGTTTTTTTGGACGACATAAACGAAACACTTGAACGTTTTGGGCAGTTTTCGGAATATGCTGTAGCCTATCTGGCTTTCTTTTAAAATCATCTTTTTACATTATCCAGAAGTTTCTCGTTTGACATGGAGCAGGCAGTTTTGTTGTGACCTTATTTCCCACAATATCTAAAAATAATATATGGAATATTTGTATAATTTGGAGGAAAAAAATACATTTAATTTGATACCCCAATCTTGGCTATGTGCTATGTACAAAACCATAGACAGTCCTGAATCCCCTAATGTGTGTCACGAAAATAATAATGAGGTTTGATTAGTTTTAGCCAAAGAAAACATTTCAATACTATTGTGAAATATTATTCCTGTTTTCCCAACAGACGATGAACTATAATGTCCCTCGTTTGAGCGTTTGAGCCTACAAATATGGCGGCGATCATAGTTTTAGCAGTTTGCCTATAGGTGGCGGACTGAGACACAAATTCAGGCCGGAGTTTGACTCACCCAAACCACTAGAGATGGCAAATCCGGATCATTTTACGGACTCATGGTCTTCTGAGTCAGTCATTGAAGAGATCCGGATCATACGAGTCATTTGAGTCATATGAGTCAGCATGACCAAGACCGTAGAAATCCTATTGGTGAAACCGAAAAGTTGTTGCATTTCACGAGCATATTATTATTCCATATATTTTGAATATACATATATATATTTGTATATATATATATATATATATAATATCTGCATGTATATTTTCTATTTCGACATGTATATTTTATATTTTATATTTTATTTTATTTTTATTTCTATTCTTGCATATTTTGTAGTTTTGTTTTATTGTAAAATGCCTTATGCTGCTGTAACAACAACAATTTCCCAATTTGGGATCAATAAAGTACTATCTATCTATCTATTAAACTGACGTTATATTAACCTCCGCTACACAGTGTATTTTGCTTTAATAAAAAATGTTGATCACAAAAAAAAGGGTTATTTTGCGATTTGGCAAATCTGAGTCTGCGAGTCCGCACTGCTGTGTGTTGCACACACAGTGAGTCAGGATTTGCGAATCCGAGTCTGCTGTGGACTCGTGCATGACGGACGAGTCTGCTGGATCTCTGGATCTGCTGCTATATGGTTACGGCTCCGAGTCCGCACGAGTCTGATCCGCTGTGTGTTGCAGCGAGTCAGGATTTGCGAATCTGCGAATCCGAGTCTGCTGTGTGGACTCGTGCATGACGACGAGTCTGCTGGATCTCTGGATCTGCTGCTATACGGTTACGGCTCCGAGTCCGCACGAGTCTGATCCGCTGTGTGTTGCAGCGAGTCAGGATTTGCGAATCTGCGAATCTGCGAGTCTGCTGTTGGAGCCGTCGGCTCCTCTGAGTCCCCACGAGTCTGCAGGAAGTTTCACTGATCCGCGTCCCCTCCCCTGAGCCAAACGATCACTTCTGGCAGCTATCCTGTGACTGTATACTTGCTAAAGGGTAGGTAGATGGACTTGGGGTACGTTGTAATGTGATTTTACATGTTATAAAGAGAGTAGCGAGTGACGCAATTTATAGTTTTAATTTGTACGTCACACCAAGTGTGGGACTCAATAGCCGCGTTCACACCGGAGTACTTTCACCGTACTTTTCGCGTTTTAGTTCCGTGAGTACCCCTTATGTCGCGTTCACACCAAAAATCGTACTTAATCTCGGGTACTTTTACCCCCATTTTTAGAGCCAGCTCAGAGAGCGTACTTTTCTGTGGGTGAAAAGTGCTCCAAAAGTGCCCCAGTGCTGATTGGCTGGGCGAATTGCAAACCACGCCCGTACAACTCTGAAAATGTTGTGTGGAGACGCCATTGTTTTTCCTCGCTACAAAAACACAACGCTCCGTGCGTTGTGTTTGTTTTTGAAAGCAGTTATGGCAAGCATCAAGAAATGATGAGGAGGTGTCGGCGCTTCTGGAGATCTACGCAGAGGACGCGACCCAGGGAATGCACTGAAGCCAGTTCAGTAGCTTTCACTCGACCTGGGAATGTGCACAGCCCCACGGCACACCGGCTAAAAATAAAGAAACTCGGGCAGGACTACAAACGGCGGATTCAGTGGCCAACGATGACGACCACGACGAAGGTAAAATCAACTACATGCACTGGGGTTTTAATCTGCACAATAATGGTCTCAGATGTACTTTTATTTGCTCAGTAGATCAAGCTAGCCATGCTAGCCATAATAGGCTAACACCGGCACCGAGCACACAGTACACACACACTGTAACTTTGTCTTGAAAGAACGTTACGCATCGAACTGATGTTCACAATCATGTTTATTTCATAATATTCATCATATTTTATGTTTAACTTGCCTCAACAACATTAAACAAAGTTCAAGCATACATGAAGCACTCTTCAAAAAGGAACAATCCTCCGTGTTTGAACCTCTTAAATCGCTGCATAGCCGATTTATTTGGACTGGATTATCCCAGAGAGGCCAAACATTCTTTATAACACAGTTTCAGATTTGTGAAACCTTAATTCTATTTGTGAAAATAAAAAAAAAGGGAGATTTCAGTGCTTTTTTTACATGTAGACCACATTAGACCAGGTCCTGATCTAAAACCACTATACCTAGACTCATCAAATCTGGACTGGATTATCCCAGAGAGTCAAAAGATTCTTTATAACACAGTTTCAGATTTGTGAAACCTTAATTCTATTTGTGAAAATACAAAAAACACATTCCTAGTATGTTGTAAAACTACATGGCGACTAAACTTGTATATTGTATATTGCTTATTTTCCCCTCTTAGGAAAGCGGACACGGGATGCGAATTTCTTTGACACCGCCCAGGCGTTGGAGGACCGGCGTGCCGTGGTGAATGAGTCGCTGCGTGGAGATCAGATGGTGCTGTTCACCAAGGCCCAGGAAACGGAGGACAAGATGCTCACCTCGATGGAGCGCCAGGCAGAAGTGTTCAAGCAGCAGATGGAGCGCCAGCAGCACCAGGATGAAGTGTGGGCGCTGCGCCATGAGGAAGCGTCGGCGCAGCGGCAGGATGAGCGACAAACTGCATTTAATAACAGTTTATTTGGTATAGTTTTTGTAAATACTGACACACGACACACAACGTTGCACTAAGGTGTGCATGCTGCTGAGAATATCCCTACACCTGGGACAGTTTATTTTATACTGTTATTACTGTTATGACTTTATTTTATATATAATGTTTACTGACATGTACAACTGACACTTTATTTACATTTAAAATTGTTCTATTTAATGTTATGTCTTGAGAGTGCAATAAAGAAAACCGACATGGCGATTAAGCTTATTTCTCCTGACACTTTATCTTTAGTGACCGTAGCATCCTATACATCACATGTAAGTGATTATTCTGATACCATCATGTTTCATCGGTTATAAACTGGCAAAGCTTTATTTGTCATTTATTTATCATCAATGTTGCAACCTTGTGGGGGAATGGCAGGGGCACATACACAAATATGACAATTTATATAATTTTAAATATTATTTGACCTAAACTTTTAATTCCCCCCCATTTCACACAACACAACATGGAGTCCACTATGGGCCAAAACTAACATGTATGTTTGCATAGTGTTTATGGCAGACGGATGCAGTGGGTCTCAGGAAGATATATAATAAAGGTGGGTTTGCTGCTGAGACTCCCTACACCTGGGAGTTTATTTTATATTGTTATTACTGTTATTATATAGTACAACTGACACTTTATTTTATATTGACAATGTTTACTGACATGTACAACTGACACTTTAGTTTACTTTAAAATATTTCTATTTAATGTTATGTCTTGAGAGTGCAATAAAGAAAACCGACATGGCGATTAAACAGATCCTGTATCAGTTTTTCTTCTTCTCTTGTTTTGTAGCGGGTTGCAAACAACTTTAAGGTGCTTACCGCCACCTACTGTACTTGTAATCTTCCCTCAGGGAAAAGTACTCCGGTGTGAACGCGATCTGTACTAAGTACCCTGGGGTTAAAAGCGCCAGGGCTCTTAGTGCCGGAACTAAGTACAGGAAAGTACTTGGTGTGAACGCGGCTAAGGACTCGGGTTAATGGAGAGGGGAGACTCGTCATGACCAGCTCATTTCTAGGATCCGGGTTAATGATCCGGATGAATCAGGACTCGCCCATCTCTACAAACCACCAAACCGTTCATTTTGTAGGCTAACCTTATGTGTTGAATAAGTATCCTTTTACATTTGGCCATTATGTTCATCTTGGAGGATTACACAAAACTATTTGGGACTGACCAACAAGTAGTCAGTCCGAGTTTCCAAGGAAGGTGTGAACTTTCAGAAACTCTTTTGTAATATCCATTATATTATAGCACATTCAAATGCACAAGGCTAGACCATAGACTGTATATATAAAGGGCTAGACACACAAACCAGAGTGAGACACAGTTGAGATGTTGAAATGATGATCTTGTATTCAAGCATTAGGCATATCAAAAGTATCAGGAAATCCACACACACATTCATTGAAATGTAACATCAGCTTCAACAATGTGGTTAGTAAAATATTTTTAGATTACATTGTTCATACACTGCACACTAATAAGGATTAAATAAACAATTAATATTAATATTAAGCAATAAATATTGATCCTAGGTAACATGACTAATTATAATATGAGACTCCAAAATACACAGCTTTATTGAAACGCGTTAACTCACAGAACATTTAGCAATAATTAAGAACGTTATTGCACAGCTACTTCAGAGTAACCAGCAAGTTATTATTACCACGGTGAACCAGTAGGCGGTGCATCAACTCACACACTTCTCTCTGCCATCTTGTGAATGATGTCATCTTTGTCAAGTCCCATAAGAATACCCTTCTCTGTTGCCATTAAAAGAAGCACTTGAAGTTTCTCTTGACTGAGGGTGGTTCCTAGGCAGTTCTTTACAAATCTCAGGCTGGAGAAGGACTTATCACAGGTTTACCTGAGTAATGGACAGGGTGTGGGAAAATTAAAGCCCAAACCACTGATGTAATACGCATACGTGAGCAGATACCTCTCTTTACTAAGAGAAGAGAAGAAACTGCCTGATAACAACCTGCTTTTAACAACCGCTCAACGGCTCCAGCTCCACACTTTCATATGGATCCTCAAAGCCTTCCACTTATTAAGGGGTGTCTCAACATTTTTCACTGAGGTCAACATGCAGAAAAAAAATAGGACTGGGCCCCTCACAAGAGGGATATTGTCTCATATAAGTTAAGTTAGAAGTTATAAAAATCAATCAAATGTCTGTGAATTATTCTTGATACTTGAATATACTTTATGACAAACAAACAGGCTACATCACAGCTCTTCATAGGATTTCATTCATTTAGTTACAAACAGTGCTGGCAGCTCATTCCTTAAAACAGAAGGCTCAGATTGATTATCATGAGGTGAAACAGGAAGGGTATATTTCAAGCTTGTGATGGTAATTAAATATTGGGCTTTTTTTATCAACTAATATTTGTTTGAAAATGTTCTCAACTTTAATTGACTGCATTTATTTGAAAATTGGGCTTATTAACACATGAATACCACTGTGTAATATGTTCACATATATATTTAAGAAGTACAGTATAAGACAAGCACAAGTTTCATGCGTGGGCCATATTCCACTTTACTTTTGGAATTTGCTGCGAGCCAATAAAAAATGTACTACGGGCTGCAGTTGGCCCCTGGGACGTAGTTTGGACACCCCTGCACTAATTCATCACTTGCGGCAGCCCTGAAGTGAAGATTTCTCACTATTGTGCAAGGCTGATCTGTTGGCACGTTAATACATTGCCCATTTCCTGATCTCCTTTATGTCTGTCTTTGAAGGCTCTTTTGTTTGATCATCTCTGGAGAATGTTTCGGATCCCTGGAAGGAGAGTTTTACCCACAACACTCAATTGCTGCATAGCGGCGGTAAATACTTTCAACTACAGTGTCCAGTTTTTTTTTTTTAATTAGTAATGGGCTTGTCTTCTGCCAACTCAACTTGATTTCTCCTATTCCTCCTGATTTTCTCTGGGAAAGCTGTTTGAGCTTGGACATCACAGTCCTGCTGCGTCTCCAGAAGGCCATTTTCCCACTCAACAAACTCTTCAACTGCCCTTATCACACCCTCAAAGTCTCATGAGGCTGCCTTTACACGGGAACGTTTGCGTTTACGCACCGTATGCGTTTTCAAAAAAGTATTCCGTTAAAACGCATTCGATTCATTTAACGTGTCTGTTCCAAGCGGCAAACTCTGGGGAAGAGCCGGGACGCTGAAGTAAAAAGATATGATTCTACACTGTATTGAAGTAAACATGTATTATTTTGAATTGTATTTTAGTGAACATGTATTGTTTGAACTGTTTTAAGTAATCACAACTGTTATAGGTAATCACAACGGTTTTGGGTAATCATATATATAGAAATGATATTCTCTCTTACAACTCACTGACCCAGGGATCTTGTTTCACACCCACACACAATCTCCTCTCCTCTACACCAGATGTTGTTTTTAAGGTCGTTAAAGACATCATTAAATATCTGGACAAAGGTTTAAATGTCGGAGAGGGGATAGTTTATGTGAAAAACTCCCATGGAAAAGGAATGGAGTTAAGATCGGGGGCCGAGATAAGAGTGACTTTTGACCTTGTGAAACTTAGGATCTCACGTTCTGGTCGGAACTCTGATTCGCTGTATTGAACCCGACCAGGAGTGAATCCAACCAGTAAAAACACTTGGGGGATGTGACCAGCTCACACAGCTCCTCCTCTCGGACTCTCTCATTCGCTTTGGAATGAAAGGGGAAGGAAAAAGTTAACCCATCTCCGCCCCAAAATAAGGATATGAATACTGATGTTTTTGTATGTAAAAATGCTTTTTGGTTTGGTGAGTTGGTTGGTCCTGATATCTGTGTCCGCATCGCATCACAAACCTGAAGTCAATTTCTTTTTGTTTGATGAGTTGGTTGGTCCTGACACCTTTATCCGCATCGCATCACAAACCTGAAGTCCGGAGTACTCTGTATAACTTGTATATGTGTTTGGTTTCCCACCAGAAGTAAACTCAGATAATTGTTATAACTTTTGATTCCGGTGTTTTCAATTCCTTTCTTTATTTTAATAGAGATTTCAGCCTCATCCAACGAACGGCGCGTAGCAGAGGGGGTGGCTATCAGCCACCACAATAGGTGTTCTGCTCCAACAAGTGGTGACTTGCCCGACGTGATGAGTGCTGATCTCTAGAAAGGGACACCGATAGCCAGGGGACGGAATCCAGTCCAGGGGGAGGACACAGAGATACTGGTGACAACTAAACCAATGGCCATATACAAAAGGTGAGCAGACACCTGTTTTGACTATCAAAAATCTGTGATTGATTATACTAAAAAATTTAGAGTTGTCAGCAGCGTTCTCAGTGTTCTTAGTCACGGTGCGAAATACAATACATATTCCAAGTTGGGGATATTGGGGAAGTGCTTAGAGAAGGGTATTCAGTCCTGGACCTAGAGCAAAAATAGTGTTTGAGAGAGGCGGGTAGGTCAGTCCCGGCCCTTCACTCACTAAATACGAAGACTGCAAGGCTGTAAAAGATGTATAGGTTAAATTCCCCGTAAGTCAAAATAACATTGATTAATACGGTTGCTTTGCAGTGCTTCTATTAAAGGCTGCAAAGGTGTAAAAAACAGATGGGTTAAATTCCCCGCAGATCATGATAAGATTGATTAATGCGGTTACCTTTCGTGGTGCTTTAAATGTATACAATTTCTGTAATTGTTATATGGTGGGTGATAGAGGAGGAGAGAGACGCGACCTCCAACTAATTATTTGGAACGACCGAATCTCATCACAAAACTGCTGTGGGGTTAATCAGGCTCATTAAACGTGACGATAAAGAGATTTTGTTGACTGAGTTTCGACTCCGTGCCTGAAGCCGCAATCACCATGAGGAGGTTGTAGAAGCTTGCTTCAGGAAGTCACGCTATCTGTTGAAATATACATCGCACAATAAAAATGTGCCTGACTGTATGAGATAAAATGTGTGTGAAAACAGTACGAAGTCATAGTCTGGAAGGCTGAATGTGACGATAAAGGATTTTTGTGGTTTGAGATTAAACTCCATGTAAGCGTCGCATCTCTAAAAGAGGGGTGTCGAAGTGCGCTTAAAAACCGCAATTATCTGTTGTAATAAACATCGTACAAAAAGCCGGACAGACTGTATAAGGGAATAAGCTCTGTGTGATTTTTTAAGTCAAATCTGTGTAATAATGAGAGAAAAATCCAGTAAGAACAACTGTGGAGAAAGATTTGCTGAAGACATAGAGACAGAGGCACTTCATTCGTGGTCAGCTGCTGCCCTCTGGTGGCGAACAGGGAGTGCTACAACATTCTGAAACATTACGTATTGAACATTTAGAATTAAAGCAATAATTGCCCAGTATATTAAATAAATACAAACGAACACGTATCAACATAAGTCAGATAATATAAACGAGGTCAATCATGGAAGAAGGCTGACATTTAATGCCTGATATATAAGTAATAATAGTATATAATATATAGCTGATATTAAATAACTGATGTATAAGGCTCGATATTTCTGAAAATAAGAACACCGTTAACGGCGTTCTATTTCAGAAAAAGGGGGAAAAGGATAGGATATACATCAGACAATATGTATGTGAGATTATTACGCTTTTAAGATAAATTGATACATTTAAAATAATCTAGCTTTGGTTATTTTTTGTTTTGTTTGTTTGTTCCTTTTTTGTTCTATTTTTTTATTTTTTATCTTTTATTTTTTATTTTATTTTTTGTTTATTGTTTTCTGCATAGTCTCTTGTCCACACTCCAGTCTAGTTGGTGCCGCCAATAAACACTAAAGAAGTAGAAGAGATGATTTCAAAACCATATTTCCAGCAACTTAAGGGCTTGGTATGAGACTTCTCCACACAGGTTGCTGACGCCAAAGGGGGACCCGAGAAACACAAGGCCAACACAGCAGATTACGTCTGGTTGAAGGGGACCTCCCATGCCGTCCGCCTAGATGGAAAGGGAGACAACTGGTACCACTGGAGCCAGTGTGCGGTCGGGAAAAACAGCTGCGAGGACCCTAGACGACATCAGGACAGATTTGGCCCTCGTCGCGAGGACCCTAGACGACATCAGGACAGATCTGGCTCTCGTCAAGGCAGTCGACCCAGGAGGCGCCATCAGCGGACCAGAGGAGGAGGATCGGGAGGACATCTCTCCAGCAGTCGACCCGGAAGCCGCCATCAGCGGGCCGGAGGAGGAGGATCGGGACATCTCTCCAGCATCGACCCGGAGGCCGCCATCAGCGGGCCGGGGGAGGACAATCAGGCCACATCTCTCTAGCAGGCACCCCAGAAGCCGCCGTCAGCGGGCTGGGGGGACAAAGACACGGCAAAACCAAGACGGCATAGGGAACTCCATTCCCCGCTGAAACAGGTTGATATAGCCGGTGTGGAACTTTGTCTGAACAATCCATTTTTTGGAGGAACTTTCAACTTTATTTTTATATCCCATAATTTAAGGGATTTGTATTTTTTATTCTACAGAACTATGTGTTACCAAAAGAGGGAAAAGTTTAATAATGTCTTTTCTAATTTCTGTGGCTACTTTTATTGCCATTTTAGTGACATGTGGTTGTTGTTGTGTGCCTTGTATCCGCTCATTGTGTGTTAGACTCATCAGTTCCACCATTGAGGGAAAAGCTGCCCCTTCCCCTTCGTACCAGATGCCCTTGTTGGCCTATGCGTTGGAGGGGGAAGCGTACGATGACTCAGCTGACAAGGACGAACTTTTTAGACATATTTTATTCTCCCTCCACTGTCATAAGAAGTTGTTGTTGTGGACTGTTCCTAAAGGTTTAAAGTGCTCTATATCCCAGCTTCTGATGGGTTTATATAAATGTTGGGACACAGGAGAAAAGAATGACAGTGGTAATGTTTCTAATGCTATATGTTGATCTCGTGAGGTGAGATCAAAAGAGGGATTGAAGTAAAAAGATATGATTCTACACTGTATTGAAGTAAACATGTATTATTTTGAATTGTATTTTAGTGAACATGTATTGTTTGAACTGTTTTAAGTAATCACAACTGTTATAGGTAATCACAACGGTTTTGGGTAATCATATATATAGAAATGATATTCTCTCTTACAACTCACTGACCCAGGGATCTTGTTTCACACCCACACACAATCTCCTCTCCTGTACACCAGATGTTGTTTTTAAGGTCGTTAAAGACATCATTAAATATCTGGACAAAGGTTTAAATGTCGGAGAGGGGATAGTTTATGTGAAAAACTCCCATGGGAAAGGAATGGAGTTAAGATCGGGGGCCGAGATAAGAGTGACTTTTGACCTTGTGAAACTTAGGATCTCACGTTCTGGTCGGAACTCTGATTCGCTGTATTGAACCCGACCAGGAGTGAATCCAACCAGTAAAAACACTTGGGGGATGTGACCAGCTCACACAGCTCCTCCTCTCGGACTCTCTCATTCGCTTTGGAATGAAAGGGGAAGGAAAAAGTCAACCCATCTCCGCCCCAAAATAAGGATATGAATACTGATGTTTTTGTATGTAAAAATGCTTTTTGGTTTGGTGAGTTGGTTGGTCCTGATATCTGTGTCCGCATCGCATCACAAACCTGAAGTCAATTTCTTTTTGTTTGATGAGTTGGTTGGTCCTGACACCTTTATCCGCATCGCATCACAAACCTGAAGTCCGGAGTACTCTGTATAACTTGTATATGTGTTTGGTTTCCTACCAGAAGTAAACTTAGATAATTGTTATAACTTTTGATTCCGGTGTTTTCAATTCCTTTCTTTATTTTAATAGAGATTTCAGCCTCATCCAACGAACGGCGCGTAGCAGAGGGGGTGGCTATCAGCCACCACAATAGGTGTTCTGCTCCAACAACGCCAATACGGAAGTGCCACAAACTGCAGTTCATATATTGGCCGATAGGCGATGACTGCAGAAAGGAGCAATTTCCATAGACCCCCATGTTAAAATGCCCAATTTTACAGCAGAAAAAAACATGTTTCTAGCCCTGGATGCAATAAATATTATTATTGATATAGTTAGATTCCACCTTCATGATTATGAATCTGTGAGTGAATTGTTTTCTAACATGACCCTTTTATTTATATTAGGTCTTAAAGTTGTTGCATAAATTAGGGCGTGGTCACATTGAGTGACAGCTCTGTCAAGTGACTGCTGCTGTTAGCTTCTTGTCTCTCTGCTACCTGCTCCGTCTCCGTGAAGCTACTGTGGGTGTTTCTCAATCGCGAGTAAAGCTGCTTCAGAGCCACTATTTCAAGCATACTACGTCATCGAGTGCCGCCGAAGTACTGTTCCAATCTCCAGCATACTTGGAAATCTACCGAGCCCGGCGTACTCCGTTTGGAGAAATATCGAGGCTGCACATGAGTAGACTCCGCGGTCTTAAAATCCCCACAATGCTTTGCGCACGGACCAATTTCCCCAAATCTGTGGCGGAAGATGTAAGACGGGGCCTCTCATATGACGCACACCTGCACACTTGCTAGCCTGTTCCACTCTTTGTTTTCCGAATGGCAGGAAGTATTCTTGCCTCGCTTCTGAAGCAAGATGCTCGGCAGACATGTGCTACCAAGCAAGCGTACTCGCGATTGAGAAACACCCAGGGACTCTGCCTGCTCAGTTCATCCAGGGAACACAACTTGACCCCGGCCGTGTTTGTTTGTTCTTCATGCTTATATATCGGACTATTGTGACTCGCTCTGCGGTTAAAACAGACGGTGCATGAATGCCGTTTTGCGGCAAGTGAAATTCGAGTACTTTATGTATGTGTTTATGATTTCAATCAGCTACGTAATGAATGTTAAGGCTTGGGTTAGCGTGTAAGCGAGTGGTAGCTACATCGGTGCTAACGATGCTAATCTTAGCCTCCAAGTTAACTTAAAACCATAGACTGTATATATAAAGGTTCAAACGAAATAGACAAGTGTTAAGCGTTAAGTGGGATAATACTGTAGAACAAAAGGCTTCTGTTTGAGGTTGATAAAATAAGGTCATCCTTGTAACTTAGAGAGATATTTTATTATGTAGGTACAGACCCGGCGGCAGACATACGTCTCTGGGCGGGCATTTGATTTACCAGGGCGGGCCCACCCCGAAACTTACATTTCGGGGGAGGGGCTCGCAGCCTACACACGGCGGCGTACGTTGCCGCTTGGCGGTGGGCGTGTCTTGAGCTTGGGGAGTTTACGCGAGCAACGCGACCAACAACCAATCACATGAATCTCCCGTGTCTCTCCCCAAGGGCTGGAAAATTGAAGAAGTGACCAGAAAGTCGGGTTTGTCAGCTGGAAAAAGCGATGTCTATTATTTTAGGTACTAAACGAACGGGGGCTTGCAAAACTTTTAGCTGCTGCAGGACACAAGAGTTTGCGGAAACAAGACAGGAGTTGATAATTGGAAGGGGGGGTCTGTGTAAAGTTTGTGATGGGAAGGGGGGGGGGGGGGGGTTCTGTTTGCAGCGGGGTAAAAAGGCTTTAAAAAGGCTCCCGTGTATGAATCTCACCATAGACATTAATGTCTAAAAAAGCGATTTTTAATTAATGTCTATGGTGCTATTTTATGCAACATTGCATGGTGGCTAAATATACTGTCTATGCCTGCTGTCCATTCAAACGAAGTACACTGGATATAAACTCCCCAAACAGGCGAAAACCTACCAGTTTCACCCACTGTCTCTGCCACCTCCCTCCATGCCTGGCTCCTCCGGTTTGTATCGCGGTAGGTGAACAGGGACTGAAAGCACCGGGTGATTCCCTACCGCTACGATTATTTTCTTGGCATATGAGGAAATGAACTGCGGTCTGGCTCTCTCAGCATACACGCGGTTTGATTGGCTAGCGCTTGTACTGGCAGATTTGCATACGCGGGATTTGATTGGCTGACGCCTCCGCCTCAGCTTCAAAAGTAGAACATTGCTCTACTTTTGCAGCGAGCACCGCGAGAAAAGCTACGCTTTGCTCCCAGAATGCAGTTCGACGAATCGTGACGTCACCCCATTCAAAGTGAATGGGCAGAAGAACGCACGCCGCCGTGTGTAGGGGCCGTAGACGCTCGAGATTTGTCAACGGGGGGAGGGGGGGGGGGGGGGGGGAGGGGGGGTGTGTGTGTGGGGTGAGGGAGGGAGGCGCTCGTGAATTGTTGTTATGGAAACAGAGGGGTTTTAGGTTGCCATAAGGCTGTTGACGGTCTTATTATAGGCTACATCCATTGGTTGGTTGTGTGGCACATTTGTATCGCTGTGCCAACTTGGGCAAGCACAGGCAAAC
Source organism: Trematomus bernacchii (assembly GCF_902827165.1). Lineage (NCBI taxonomy): Eukaryota > Metazoa > Chordata > Actinopteri > Perciformes > Nototheniidae > Trematomus > Trematomus bernacchii. Next base: position 3,849,448 of record NW_022987469.1, read on the forward strand.
TTGAGGAGCGCACACAGGGTGGAGAGGTGGAGTGAGGTTGAGCGATGGAGAGAAAGGGAGAGAGAGAGATTGAGCGAGGCAGGCAGAGAGCGTGTGCAGCGGTCTGCTTGCGCACAGAGCAGGAGTTTGTGAGAGAGCCGGCTTGAGAGTCAATTTCTCTTCAAAATATAATTGATTGCCAGCCTCCCTTGTCCCTGGCTGGCTTGCTAGCTCGTTGGTAACATAACTGATTTCTTCTAATGTGGCTGCATCTGGCGCTGAGTTGCCATATTCCTTTCATGAACCACTTCCTGATATCCATTGTTGCAGATAAATATAAATGATAATAGCCAAACTAACCTAGCAAGAGTAAACTGACAGGCTGCTGTGCCGCATCTCACTCAAAAACCCACATGACTCAACCCAGCGAAAAACCAGTCTCGCGCGCAGCCTTTCATTCAGAATTTCATTCAGAATTTCATAGCAAAATACAAAAATGATATTAAACTAATCTTTCAACATAGTTTAAAACAAAAATAAATATTAGGACAAAGCCCTACAAATAACAACAATAAACATAATAATAAAACAATTAAAATGTTGTATTGCCCTGATTAAAACAGCGGGCCCAAATCCTGGATGGGCGGGCCCGGCCCCATGGGGCCCGCCCATGACGCCGGGTCTGCGTAGGTAGGAACTGTATGCATGTTAAGGTTAATTTAAATTGGCTATGCTCAAGTATGTAGACAAGCTAACGTTGAAGTAGTGTATGTGAAATCAACCTCACAATAAGATGTGTGTATATTACAATTATTAATGTCATATTTCAAGATGATTACTTAGATATTACAATATGGTTGGTTGAGCTGGAGTTCATTATTGAGCTTACACGTTAACGTCACAGTCATCTGAAGAACGAACCCAAACCTTGTTGTTTTTATTAATTGCATTACCAAATTGGTATCAAATAACCAGTAAGCATTGGTAACACAACTTCCAAAGTTACAGTAAAATAAAAAGGACCCTGACTCGGAAAATACACAATCCAACATGTTCAACAGAAGAGAATAAGTTATATTGTTTGTACACATGGTTCTTTACATATATATCTGTTTGTTTAAAGTGTGCAGGTGATGCAGACAGGCTGGACCAGAGAGTGAGAGACAGAACTGGACTCCTCACAGCAGTGAACTTCAGCACAGGTACAAATACTCTTTTTTCATACTGTACAAAGAATCAAGAAAGATATTGGTTTAAATAAATGAAGTATTGACTTTAATACACTGATACACATTCCATTAAACAATACTAAATACTAGATCACCTACACATCAGTGAAGTTGAGGGTGTTTTCCATGCAAAGGGTTACATTTAGATGTTAACAAGCAATATGACTGTCAGCTTTCTAATTTAATGTATTGAAGGCAAAGATATTTAACGCATAGTGACAACTGCTATTTATCTCTCAATATTGTCTGTAAAAACGTGGTAAAAGTTATTCTTTCAGTGAGACAACAGAGCAAGCTTCTACAGTTGCACTAAGTTTTGATAACAGTTAAATATTATTTTGATAATAAAATACATTTCAATGTTGATGAATTTCATACTGTTCATTCATAATCTGATTGTCTTTGTAGCTCTCTGTTGAAATAAAAAAAAAACATTACAATTACAAAATAATTATATCTACAGCCCCTAAACACAAACACACCTCTTTCATAAATAACACACTTGTTCTGCAATAATATGTTTTATGTTTCCTGTAATTTTTGTTAGGAAAGGACATGCCTGAAAGACACGACTCAGCATCTCCTCTTTCTCCGAGGGTCAAGAAAAACATCCAATAGGAAAATTAAAAGCTGATGTTATGAGATGTTAAGACCAGTACAGGACATTCACTAAGAAACTACTTTTATTGTGAAAACACAGTCAGCTGATCGAATGCACCTATTTCCACATCTACACTCCATCAGCTGATTATTTCTATTTGCCTCACTTTATGAGCTTCACAACATGTACCTTGTACCGCAGAGTTTGCAACGTCACAAATAAATGGGGCCAATCTTCAGTCAGATGTGAATGTGTAATCTAACATTTTCAGTAAGAATAATGGACAAAAGGAGTGCAAATACAAATTCAATTTATTGAAATGTGAACCAAAAGTTAATCAAAAATGTTTTAAATAAAAGCACATATGGACAGAAGGTGTAAACCTATTAAATGTATAAGTAAACACATTTAGTCAAATAAAGTGACAGACTAGGCCTGATCAGGTGGTATCAGCTATGCATGGGCTCCTCTATCAGGCCTGGTCCTCCTCACAGAGGAAAGACCCTCAGTCCTCTCCGGCAAAACCAACAGACAGGACGTCCATCACACGGAGGTTTCTCCCTGAAGTCTCTGCAGCTCTCTGGACACCACGCTGTCTCAATCCGTCCACACTGAATATGAGAGGGGAAAAATGAAAATAATAAATGCTTTAGACAATAAGAAATATAAAGTTGACTGTTGAGTTGCTCAGTTTTTTTAGATTGTCAATACTATTACTGTATAACTAATATCTCAGGTTAAGAGGCACCTTCAAATAAAGATTGGTCTTTGTCTTTTGAATTGTTTGTCTAAAGTCAAGGATCTAGAACTGGTACTTGTAGTTTTAATGGTACAGTCTGGTTATAATGCTGTTTGGAGGAGGCCTCACAGGTAAGAGCACTAACTAGCTATCATCACATGTACCTTAGCTTGACTTAAATGTATTAAACGTATAATTAAGTGATGGCAAAATATAAATAACTAATGTCATGCAAACATATTAATATTTGCTTGATTCCAGTGTTGCATTTAGCACAATTGCATACAAACGTCAAGGGATTTTAAGATTCTGAAGTATTATGCTAAAAACTCAACTTAGATTATTATTTATAGTTTTGCTGAATAGTCTCATGTCCGCTTACCTTAGAAACGTACAATGCGACGGCAGTGTGCAGATGGGGAGCATGTTAGCTTAGCTTGGTAGCTTCAGCTAGCTCTGGAACTTCCAGCCCGGTGGCAGCAGGTCCCGCCTCGGCTCCGCCTCTTTGCCCTTATTTGGAGCAGGCTGGAGCAGGCGGGAGTGGAACTCTGACGCCACTGTCGAGCCGTTAGTGGCCGACTCCGCCTACTAAGGGCTTCTCGACAACTCTGTAGAATCCTATGGGTGACGTCACGGACCCTACGTCCATTTATATATAGAGGGTGTTTCTCAATCGCGAGTAAAGCTGCTTCAGAGCCACTATTTCAAGCATACTACGTCATCGAGTGCCGCCGAAGTACTGTTCCAATCTCCAGCATACTTGGAAATCTACCGAGCCCGGCGTACTCCGTTTGGAGAAATATCGAGGCTGCACATGAGTAGACTCCGCGGTCTTAAAATCCCCACAATGCTTTGCGCACGGACCAATTTCCCCAAATCTGTGGCGGAAGATGTAAGGCGGGGGCCTCTCATATGACGCACACCTGCACACTTGCTAGCGTGTTCCACACTTCGTTTTCCGAATGCCAGGAAGTATTCTTGACTCGCTTCTGAAGCAAGATGCTCGGCAGACATGTGCTACCAAGCAAGCGTACTCGCGATTGAGAAACACCCACAGTCTATGGTCTGTTCACACGAGACCGCTGGAAACGCTGTAGTAGGCCTACATATGCCAGGCCTGTAAGTGGCGCTGCTGCCGCCACAAAATACACCAAAAGCAGCGAAGAAGACCCCGGAGCATGGTTGCCATGGTTGCCCTTCTGTTTATGCCCCGCGGTGGATTTAGCAACATGTAGTAGTTCATGTAATTCTCCATGTCCACTTGTTGCTGATGGTTGTGGTAGAGGAGCTGTAGATTTTGCACTAACATCTGTAGCATGGTCGAGCTGTAGATTTTATACTAACATCTGTAGCATGGTCAGTAGCAGTAGCACTAGCAGTAGCTACTGACAGTAGCTACTGACCATGCTACAGCAGTGAGCAGCAGAGGTGGGGAGAGGCGGGGCTATGGCTTCATCTATCGGGAAATGATCGTATAGAGGCGATTACACGGAGCCGTTTGACCCCCCAGAGAGTTCCGTTTGCAGATCTATCCACCTTGGGACCCGTTATCGTTTGCGGGGTCCGTTTCTATCGTTTTGTTATGGCCTCGTGTAAATGAAAGGGCTATACGCAAGAGAAACTATGCGGATACAACCCGTTTCGTTCCCGTGTAAATGGGGTCTCAGGCACACTTTCTGAGGTTGTCCTCTGCTTCTTTCAACAAGCGTTGTGCCGTGTCCATGACATTTTTTGTGCAAATACTTCAAGATGGGGAGTCTGCTGAAAAATCCTGAGATATGTGGCTGTTGGTGTGTTCAATCCCTCTGGAGAGAATACTTAGATTTCTGGGTCTTGCAGTCGAGCTTGGCAAAGCTTACAAAAACGTTCTTTAAAGCTGCGTGTAGGAGTCATGAAACATGTATAGTATTGCGTTTTGTTTTAATATAAGATATTTGTTTGAGCACTATTGATTGGTTGGCTTGGGTCACATGGATATGGGCGGCACTCATTATAATCCTGTTCACCTGCGTGAGGTGTGTGTGGAAGAGAGGGTGACACAGGGTCATATAACGATGTACATGTCCAAGGAGAATAAGTTGATCATCCCAGTTTTCATTAAACCACATTATTTTGCAACAGAGTTTTTGATCTCAGCAAGTACTTTTTTGTAGCGTGTCACGCACATATCAAACAGGCCCGGCCTCAGCCTCTCAGTGACTTTGTTTGTTTCCTGCTGTCGCTATACTGCGTGTTTAACAAATTACCCCAAGCCATGTGTCTCCTGTCCTCTGTTAGCTTTGTGTACTTGTAGGACTGTCAAATAAACACCGCAATGTCATTCATGGGGGGAAAATGGTTTCAAAAAAATATTTTTGTAATGTATATTAAGCCTCTGATAGGGCTATACGTTCTAATGTGGTTGACTCATTAATACAATTGGTTTGATTTTGACAAAGTAAAATGTTGTTATTTAGCATTTCTGAGGCTTTTCTATGTCAATTTATTTATGTCAAATCAATTTATTCTATTTAATGAAAATCCTCAATTTCACACTTACAAATTGTGCATCACTTCTTTATTTTATCATTGACATTTACTCTTGATGTCCAGAGCAGTCGTCCTCTCCCCCATTGATAATCAGCTGTACACTGTGGTCACATTCTGTTGTTCTTCTTTTATTCTTGTGTTTTGCAGCTTTCATCCATTATTTAGAAATGATGCCATCTTCTGAAAGTAGTCCTTTACTGTGCCATCTTCATTGTAGACTTAATGCTGGACCAGTTTCTCTCAAGAATTCAAAACAAAAAAGTAATTCCTTTTTACTGTTGTGTATGTAACCCCATTTTTCTCATTTGAGTTAACATCACCTATTTTCTGCCCCATATCTCTACATGCTACGTGCTGTCTCTGGCTGCTGACACTGTTCACATCACCTGATTTGGTGCTTCCTCAATACAAAAGGGTTCATATTGGGGTGTCCCACTGTCATTTAGGTCAACTTCACTTGCTCCCTCCTTTTTCCCTTTCTGCACCGCCCATTCTGCTTTGTAAGGAATTCATGTCTCACGTTTTGCTTTCTCCCCAAACTGTTGCCAATCCTGGTGCATTTTTTTTATCAGAACCTTTTCTTCTAAATGTAAAGTTTTAAGACCTATGATTTTGGTCTAGAACTTATGTGCCAACTGTGCATGCAGCCTGTTGCAGTTGCTCCTGCTATTCAACTTTTAAATTCTTATTTGATCTTACGTGTTCTTTTTTTGTCAATAACTTCTATTAGTAACCTATTAAGCTGCGCCCTCTCTTAAAGGTCCCCTATTATACTGTTTTTCATGAATATATTATAGGTCTCAGATATAAACAAAACATTTCTCTGAAGTGTTTGTCTGAAACACCAAACAGATCATTGCAGTATCCCATAATCCCCTCTGTTTCAGCCCTGTTTCCAAAGTGCTGATTCTCTGTCTGTTACTTTAGATGAAAATAAGGAGCCCCTCCCCACGCCCCTCTGAGAGAGATTTGGTTACAAAGAACACAATTGTGCTCTAGGAGGAGATTCAGGTGATAAGGTGGGGGGGGGGGGTTACCTTGGTTGGTGTTTGGTGATTGGCCAGTGGCAGCACCAGGGGCGCTTAGGGGGTGCTATAGCCATAGCACCCCCTAAGCTCCCCCAAGAAATGTATGTATTTTTTTTTTTTATGTGTGAAAATCATAATTTAAAAAAGGATTGATTCGAAAGTAATATGCTACAGTACAGTACAAGTAGCTTACTTCTGGGTCTCTGTGTTTCATTCAAGCTCTGCTCTGTGTGTGTGTGGCACGAGCCATTTTGTGTGCGTGCGCAAGCGAGAGAGAGAGAGAGAGCGATCTCCGGTATACCGGAGATCGTTGTGGTTAGTATCTGGTGTTAGCTACGCTAACGGATATAAGGAGCTTTTTCAACAACAAGGTGGAGGGAGAACTCTCTCCTGTCAGACTGAGAGTCTTAGATAACCTCAGCTCAGGTGAAGTAAAGGACTTTGTTTAGATTGTTAAAGTGGACCTATCATGCTATATTTGAATAATATATTGTAGGGCCATACCTATATAAAACATGTCTGTGAATTTTTTTTTTCAAAATACCAAACAGATCACCCATTGTAGCCATGCCTCATACTGCTCAAACCCCTCTTTTGCAGCCCTGTTATGCGGCTTTCACACCATCGCTTTTCCCTTTCTAGCTCCTCGCGAGAGCTTTTCTGGTTCAGCTCCTGTTTCCCTTTTCAGCTCCCGCTCTGTTCACACCGCCCAGAGCTGCCGCTGTTGCGTCATGACGTCACAGTTTACGTCGCTGATTTTCTCCCACAACAACAACGGGCCGGGGACTGCGTCGGGTCGATGATCGTGTTGCTTTTAATCATACAAAGCCAGATTAAATTAAATAACGACTTCTCCAACGTGCCGTGGTTCATTGTTTATTAATGTGTTTCAGCGGGATATACCGACCGCTGCAGTGCTGGCTGCACTTCCACGGGAGTTTATTCTCCCGTTAGCTCCGGGTTAGCTCACACGGCTCTAAAGTATTCACTGTCTGACTGTCACACAAGCAGCTGATACATATCCCCAGTTCCCCTTAAGTGAATGTGTGTCAGTCTGAATTGACGCTGTTTGGCATCACAACGCTGTTATGAAAGTTTCTCTGGTATAACATGGGTGATGTTAGCATAGCAACCGAAGCTAAACTGACTACTTGCTAAGCCGTTTTCTACAGGCACATTTTACCGGCGTATTTTTCATTATGATTCTACTTGTGATAGTCGGACATGACAACCTGTACAGCCCATGTATTAATTCCATCCGATAGCTGCTATAATAACAAACAAAACATCTGCCTGCTCTCCACAATGATCAATAACAGCGAACGGATGGTCAAAGTAAGGTTTCCTGCACGCCTCGACGTAAGAGAGACGTAAGAGACGCCGCGTCATAGCTCCGAAGCTCTTGCCTCTGGACCGACAATTTTTTGGAGCTGGAAGTGAACCGCATTCCGGAGCTATGACGCGCCGCCGCTGCGGTGTGAACAGGAAAAACTGGCGCTTTTCCAGCTCCAGCTCCGAGCAGGAGCTGGAAAAGCGCCGGTGTGAAAGGGGCATTAGAGAAACGCAGATTTTGGGTCCTTAGCTTGAAAAAAATAAATAAGAGGAGGCGGAGCTAATGCCTGATCAGAATTCTACCGGAGATAAAGTTAAATTCGGTTGTGATAAAACATCATCCTGTTTAAACCACGTCAAGGATTATTTCTGAAATAGTATGGAGCTCAAATGCTTTTTCTCTTGCAGGTTTATCACAAGGTGAGTTTCTTTTTTTGTTTCCTGCTTTTTAAACACATGTGCTCTTCAGTACAGGTTAGCTCTGAGTGTTAGCGAGGCTTGCTAATGTAAACAAAGACGTCCAAAATACGTCAGGCATTGTTTCTGATAGCAACTTTCTGTGGGTCCGCCAACGTCACCACGGATGGACACGTCAGTTCGGATGGAAATCTGTATCCGCTCGCTGTACACCCATTTTTTAAGATTTGGGTACGGAGGAAAAGAGAGAGGGTTTTATTTTCTGACGCTGACGAGCATAAATGAAAAACAGGTATGAAATACTACATGACAGTAAAACAAGAATACAGTTTAAAAGGGGAGTGATTTGTAAAATATCCATAAAGAAAAAGTAAATCTGTTTCATATGGGTGTTGAGAGCTGTATCCATAGATCTCTTAATGTTGCTCTCAAAGTGCACCAGATTGATGCTTTTAATTTCAAGATTTAAAAAAAAATCTTCCCGGGGGAGCATGCCCCCGGACCCCCCTAGAGGATGTTAGGTTCACCCCCCATTTATAAAAAAAATATCACTTTACCCCTGCTTACACCTATATGCCGTGAGCTGATTATCGAGCCTTCACTGTAACAGTCGCGGGTGTACTGTGTGTGTGCGAGTGGGGACTGTTGCAGTAGAACATTCCACTGTAGCGCCCGGTACCTTAATGGGACACCCTACATGTTTGAGCACCCTCTATGAAACGTCAAGCTACCCCACAGCACCCCCAAAAGAAAATATCTGGCGCCGCCACTGTGATTGGCTAATGGTTACACAATGCCAACAAGTCGTTATGACATCATAAAGTGGCCAGAATCTGATCAGCTCATTTTCAGACAGGTTTTTATAAATCATACTAGATAGTGATATATATTTGTATATCATTTTATATCATGTTATTATATCACATTTGATCAAACTAGATTCAATTATATTATATTTTATTATATTTTATTATATTATATTATATTGTATTATAAATGGATCAGGACAAAAAGTGAGCAAATCTTTTTTCCTGAAACTTTCAAAACACATGTTTATGTATAAAGGACAAGAAAAAGAGGATAGGTGACCATTAACTTTATCGTACAGAGATTTTGTTTTTGTTTTTTTTGCTGTTAAGTCGTAGCTGTTGTGCATACGCTAAGCATACATAAGTAACCCCATGTAGCAGTGACGTGCGGTGAGGTTCATGGCTGGTGAGGCACTGACTCTTTCAGAGTCAGATTTACAAATATTATAGCCTATTTTGACCTTAATCGAAATATTCTGTTATTTTCAAAAAGCTCTTTTAGTCTGATGCTATGATTAATTTTAAACAGACCGATCAACAAAAGGATACCCAAAATCTAAATATTGGATTGTTCTTTCTAAGTAAGATCCCATTTTCATTACAGTTGTGGTCTTACCTTGACTTGAAGATGAATAGAAGTCCATGCTATCCTTCTGGACAACAATCTCTATTACTGTTTTGTAAAAGTCCTCCTTATCTTCCTGTAGTTTCAAAAGTCTAGTTTGTTGTTTGCGGTAGAATAACAGTAGCAACAAGAACCCGTGGGCTCACGTGCGCCCCCTTCAGTGCGGCAGAGGTTATGGCTGCCTCCCCTGATGCTTTTTTCAATGCCGTTGTACGATGAGACCAGCGAGCCTAAATATCATATATACGTGAAATAAGTTATTTAGAGACTATGGATGGCGAGGATAAATGTAATAAAGGGATCTACAAACATTACATTGGTGACCGACAGTGAGATGGGAACAGGCATAGGGCCCGCTTTCCAGCCAGTTTCTGTGGGGTGACGCATTCTGAAGTGAGGCAGATCTCATCTGTGCCTCACCTCACCCCACAGTAAATGGCTTGAGTGCGCTCACAAAATAAGTGGCCGCGCTAAATTAGTGCCCGCGCTCCAGCAAGTTACTGTGGGCTTACGAGAGGCAGAGCTCGTCCCTGCCTCACTTCTCATCGCTCCCGTAGCGGAGCTCGGCAAATTTGCTGATTTTGACTATAAAATGCGATTGGAATCATACAGAAATCACATTTACACAAGATCAGTGGAGACATTTATTATTATTATTATTTAGTTTTTCTTTAATTGTTTTTCCGTTACATTGGAGTATGACAGGTGAGGCTCTGCCTCCCCTGCCTCCACTGACTGCACGTCGCTGCCATGTAGAATGTCTAGAAGCTGATCGCGCTAAATCAGTCCGGCATGGTGGTCAGAACAACGGTTATCCCCACTGGAATCTGGGGGACACAGAGGATGCAGGGAAAACCGAAGAGCTGGGTGCAGATTTATGGAGGAAATGAGATATATCTTACTTACTGATTGGGTCGACAAGAATTGCAACTAGAGCTTCACCATGAATCTGAGTCTTCAGAGGGTCTCTGTGCTGTGGAAGACGTCTTGCCTCATTTCGGTGCCTCAGGTGTTGTGAGCCTGTGGCTTCATTTATTGCAAGTTTTTACATCAACTTATATTTACATAAACGTGTATTTATTTCATTCTTAAATGGTGCAACTGTAACGAAACCTATTGTTTGGTTAGTTGGTTTTGCTTTGTTCGTTTTGATAAATCCACATTTGTTAGCTCATTATGTCATTATAAACTGGCTCCAGAACCAAATCAGACAAGACATTTTGCTCTCTCAAGAAAAAAAAATAGATAAAGAATGAACATGAATGGTGCACAATACATTTAAAAAAACATACCGACTCATCTTTCATCAAGGCCAAGCCAAGTCACTCTACACCTTTTTAATGTCCTAATCCGGTGTCCCACAAGGTGCATTCCTCAGCATACTCTTCCTTTTTCTCCTCATATCTCCACTCACTTTAGCATATTTCTTACAGCTTGTTGTGACTTTACTCTACTCCCATTAAATAAATTCCACTGGCCGCCCAAAGACTCCAAACATGGATCAACACAATAGAAACCTGTTGCAACAAATATATTATGATAATCAACCTCACAACAGTTAGGCTCATCCTATTCTCCAAAACATAACACTCAAAGAAACATTTTCCTCTCCCTGAACCCTAACCCTAACCCTAACCCTAACCCCCCTCACAAAGAAACATGACCTGGGCCATGCACATCAACAACCTGAAGGTAACCAAAACCTCAATGACCTCAGTGGACACAAACACGGAGCATCAGCGGAAATCATCATAAGATTTATCAGACATAAAGATTGATCTTTGCATATTCAGCACCACCCTGAACCACAGCCTCACAATTCATCAGACTGCATCAAAGGCAATTAAAATGGCACACCAACTCCCACAGTAAATCAGTGCTCACATGTCCAGACTCAGAACCGTCTAAGAGAGAATGTATTCCTCAAAAATAAATGCAAACAGAGTGAAACATAAGTAACCCAGCATTGCTACACCTAATACACGAAGGAGAATGGCCCATTAGCCTGCTAAACAAACCACTAAAATCCCACCACCAAGAGTAACCTGTAACGTAATGTTATCGCATTCAACACGCAGACACACAGACACACATATTGTAATTTGTTAAATGAAACATTTAATCATCATATTTTATTTAAATCAGTGGTAAAGCTTTTATTTTGAAAGCGACTCTCTTTGATTCCGGTCTGGTTTTGTAACCTGTTGTCTTTTCACTCGGAAGGATCATCAGGTGGCCGTTCATTGTGCTCACACAAACTGATCCCAGAGCTGCCGGGGTCGGGTTTCAGCACCGCGGTCAGCTCCGAGCCCAGCCTCTTCCTCCCCCCTGGCAGCCTCTTCCTCCCCCAGGCAGCAGAGCACCAACACATCAGCGTTTCCTCCTTTTCTCCCTCCCTGCGACCCCTCCCCCTTTATATCGGCTCTCATGATAAATCCCTCCTATGTTCAACTAGCTGCTAGACTTGAAAGGCTTGGAAATCACGCAAACAACCAGACTCTCCACTCTGATCTGTCCTGCTGAGATTGAGTCGTCTGACGGCAGTTGTTTCCCCCTTGGAAAGCAGAGAAGATCCGCTCAGTCAGTGCGCGTCTCCACAGCGGCTCCCCTGGACCTCTCCCTCTGAGGCGGATCGGCAGCTGTTTTTCCTACTTTTGCAGTTTCACCTTTGCAGCAGGTAGTCTTTATTCTCCATCCAAGCCTCGGCAGCATGTTGGACCCGTCTTCCAGCGAGGAGGAAGGGGATGAAATACAGGAGGTGGCGCGCAAAGAGGTGGCGGCCCCGAAGAGCGCCGGAGGAGCCAGGCTGTCCCCGGGCCGAGCCTCTGATGGCGGCGCAGGGCTGCAGCCCCGCGGCGCCGTGAGACCCTCCAGCCCCAGCCCCTCGGTGGGCAGCGACAAGGAGAAAGAAGATCTGGAGAAGATGCAGAGAGAGGAAGAGGAGAGGAAAAAGAGACTCCAGCTGTATGTATTTGTGATGCGCTGCATCGCCTATCCGTTCAACGCAAAGCAACCTACTGATATGGCCAGGAGGCAGCAGAAGGTAAGATCAGTGTGGTACACGGGAAATAACCCTGACCTAACTTCAAAGCTTTTTGTAAATATCCTTCATCTATCATGTGTAGAAGGCTTCTCTAATATCCATGACAACTGTTGCTTCTGCAGGCGCAACATGTGCCTCTATGGTGGAATATTCAAGAACGCTAAATATAACTCCGTTTACTGAACCTTACAGGCAGAGAGGATTTCACATTTTACATTTATTGCACACCACCGGAGGATCTGATGCTAAATTGATTAGAGGAGGTGGTGGACTGTGATGCACGAAGTGCAGTCTGAGAAGAGAGTCACACTGCCTCGCAGCAGAGAGAAGAGAGTAGGAGAGAGAGAGAGAGATGAGAGAGCGAGAAGAGAGAGAGAGACGAGAGCAGGAAGAGATGAGATAAGAGAGAAGAGAGAGAGAGAGAGAGAGAGAGAGATGAGAGAGAGCGAGAGAGGAGAGATGACGAGAGAGAGAAGGATGAGAGAGGAGAGAGAGAGAGAGAGAGAGAGAGAGAGCATATGTAAATTGCCTCTGGGCTCAGAAGCTCCCTGCTAGTCTCTTGAAAGACCTGTTGCTCCTCTAGCAGGGTCTGTAGAATGTGTCTTTATACAGCTATCAGCTAAACTCACCCGAGGTACTTCATGTATTGGTTTGGTTCTGAACATGACCTTTTTAAACATATGACAGTGTTGTAGCAATATTTCTGAACTCGGGTTCTGAAGAGTTCTGTGAGTTTCATTGCGGCATGGCTCTGAAGGCTCCACTAAGCTTGAAATGAACTTTGTTGGAAGGTAAACGTGTTTATTGTCCTTAAGAGTTAAAAGCAATTACAGAGAACGGGGGATGTGATACACATCAGAAACATATTTCCTTGTTGTTACACAACTCATTCAGCCACAATATTGTCTTCAGTGCTCAAACTTTACTGTGAATGCGGTTCACTTCCAGCTCCAAAAAATTGTCGGTCCAGAGGCAAGAGCTTCGGAGCTATGACGCGGCGTCGCTTACGTCTCTTACGTCGAGGCGTGCAGGAAACCTTACTTTGACCATCCGTTCGCTGTTATTGATCATTGTGGAGATACATGGGCTATACAGGTTGTCATGTCCGACTATCAGAAGTAGAATCATAATGAAAAATACGCCGGTAAAATGTGCCTATAGAAAACGGCTTAGCAAGTAGTCAGTTTAGCTTCGGTTGCTATGCTAACATCACCCATGTTATACCAGAGAAACTTTCATAACAGCGTTGTGATGCCAAACAGCGTCAATTCAGACTGACACACATTCACTTAAGGGGAATTGGGGATATGTATCAGCTGCTTGTGTGACAGTCAGACAGTGAATACTTTAGAGCCGTGTGAGCTAACCCGGAGCTAACGGGACAATAAACTCCCGTGGAAGTGCAGCCAGCACTGCAGCGGTCGGTAAATGCCGCTGAAACACATTAATAAACAATGAACCACGGCACTCTGGAGAAAAGTATAAGGTTGGAGAAGTCGTTATTTAATTTAATCTGGCTTCGTATGATTAAAAGCAACACGACCCGATGCAGTCCCCGGCCCGTTGTTGTTGTGGGAGAAAATCAGCGACGTAAACTGTGACGTCATGACTCAGCAGCGGCAGCTCTGGGCGGTGTGAACAGAGCGGGAGCTGAAAAGGGAAACCGGAGCTGAACCAGAAAAGCTCTCGCTAGGAGCTAGTAAGGGAAAAGCGCCGGTGTGAAAGCCGCAAGAGTGGCAGTTGTGTGATTCATTACAGGGCTGAAGCATGTTTGTTTCGCCCAATGTGCATGATATGGAACACTGAAACACGTTCAATTCATCTACAGGATGAATCCACCCTGAATTCTTCAAGAAAACCTTTATTCTCAGATGTCCCCAATTTAAATGATCAAAACATGTCTAAACAGTACTCACACAGACGGTAGCTGGAATAGGGTTTTTGTGAAAAGGCATGTGTTAGTACATTTGTGAGCTTCTGATTGGATAAATGAAACTTGGATACACTGCAAACGTTGTGTGAGCGTTTGTATTTGATATAGTTTTGCTGTTGTTGAACGTGGCCACAATCTACTTCACATTATCAATACTTTTCTCTGTTTGTTTACAATGGAGTTAAGCAAGTAAAACTAAGTTATCTTCAAAAACTCAGGGTCACACAAACAGAGCATTTGATATACAAATGATCATTTGGAGAGTAAAGTATTCCTTTTAAATTATAAATGCTAATGACCTGGAAGATATTATTCAACATCTGAAATCCTCCTCCTGTAGCCTCGATATTATTCCGACAGGATTTTTCAAAACTGTTTTTCCCTGCATGGCCTCAGATATACTTCACATAATAAACAAGTCTCTTTAATCAGGTGTATTTCCGCAGGCCCTGAAAACTACAGTAATTAAACCGCTCCTAAAAAAGCATAACTTGGACACAACCGTAATGAATAATTACAGGCCAATATCAAACCTTCCTTTTTTAAGCAAATTGATTGAAAAAGTTGTTTTTCAACAGTTGAGTCATTTCATGTTTTTAAATGACGGTTTTGATGTGTTTCAGTCGGGCTTTAGACCTAACCACAGCACTGAGACTTCACTTGTAAAGGTCTTAAATGACATCCATTTAAACACAGACAGTGGCAGAATATCAGTTTTAGTATTATTAGATCTCAGCGCTGCCTTTGATACTGTTAACCACAACATATTGCTAGACCGTCAAGAAAACTGGGTGGGAGTTTCAGGAACAGCTCTAAATTGGTTTAGTACCTACTTAAAGGACAGAAAAAACGTTGTCTCAATAGGCAACTACACATCAACATTGACAAATATGTCATGCGGGGTTCCTCAAGGCTCCATCTTAGGACCTTTGCTTTTTAATATTTATATGCTACCTCTGGCTGAAATTATTAAAAAGAGCGATCTAAGCTATCACATCTATGCAGACGACACCCAGATTTATTTTAAAATCACACCAGGAGACTATTCTCCGATTAGAACACTGAGCAAGTGCATTGAGCACATCACTGACTGGATGACTCAGAACTTTCTCCAACTGAACAAACAAAAAACTGAGATCATTGTTTTTGGAGCAAAGAAGGACCGATTAAAAGTAATCGCAGAGCTTCAGTTGGCAGACTACAAAGTAACTCATGAAGCCAGAAATCTAGGTGTAGTGATGGACTCAGACCTGAATTTCAACAGCCACATTACAACAGTCATTAGGTCTGCTTATTATCACCTGAAGAATATATCGAGGATTAAAAAACTAATGTCACAACAGGATTTAGAAAAGCTTGTCCATGCTTTTATTTTCAGTAGACTCGACTACTGCAATAGTGTATTCACAGGGCTGACAAAATAATCCATCAGAAAGCTGCAGCTGATTCAGAACGCTGCTGCACGTGTCCTCACTAACACTAAAAGAGTGGATCACATCAGTCCGGTTCTGAAATCTTTACATTGGCTTCCAGTCGGCCAAAGAATTGATTTTAAAGTACTATTGCTAGTTTTTAAATCATCACAAGTTTTATTTGTTTACTCAACTATCTTCACAGGGAGATGCATTAGCTTAATTTGAGGGCTAGCATATTATTAAATATGAAATGTTCCTTACATTAATACATCAATAGTAATAATTCAATAATATAAAATATGTACAGTTGCTTGCAACATGAGTTAAAAGCCACCAGTGTTGGTGTGTATGCACCTGTATGGACTACACTGGAAAGCAGTAGTCTCCACACATTACTATTTATATGTCTCATGATTTTTGCCCCCCAGCCACTATGTGATCTAAACACGTCCCATTCCCCTTTTATTTTTTTGCATCTTAACAAACAGAGAAACATTTGTTAAGCTTACTGATAGGTGCAAATGCTGTTAGTTGTTGAGGTTAAAACGATGATGATGATGATGATGATGATGATGATGATGATGATGATGATGATGACACATTAGTGGCTCTCATTCATTATCTGTTATTCATCACTCACAAAAGAGGAAACTGAATGATATTAGAAAGAAGGACACAGACATGTTTCTCAGAGTTCAGAGAACATTTTTAAGGCTCTGGGATGCAAGCCATTCAGAGACGTCACGGTTCAGTCTCAGTGTGAGAATCAGTCTGTGTACTACAGTGGAAATGTAGAGGTAGACAGAGAATCAAAGTCTAATTTGACATTCTGTGTTTGGATCACACTTTGAAGCTCATACTCCTTCTCAGACACATTTGCCAGTCAGCTGGGAGGTGGGTGGTACGGCACCGGGCTGAAGATGTTGTGGGCTGAACAGAGAGGGAGCCATGGCTGTTCCGTGTTTAAGAGGTTCCCTTCATGTTCAAACCTTTCTTTACAACAGTTTTTAGGACCTCAAACCTGTTGCCCAAACATGGTAAAGCTGCCTCATGATTTCTGCATCATACCTGATATATATATATAGGTATGATGTATACAAGCATTTCGAAAATATAAGTAAAAAGAAAAAGTAGAATCAGAACCTGAAATAACATTGAGTTTTAGCCACAAAAGATGATCTATATTAGGCAGGAGGAGGGGATGACCGAAACCATCAGATCTTTTGTTTAATACATTTGTGTTTTTTATTATTTTCTAATTTAAACACTGAAACAATGAGCTGAAAGGGGGCAGCTCTCACATTACACACAGACATTCCAGCCATAGTTCATATACTGTATTAGACATAACGTGCAGCAAACCAATCATTATTGCCAAAGGAACCCCCACAGTGTCGGGAATCACCCTGAAGGGATGCACATTATCCTGCTTATTACACAGACACTTATTAGATAAATACATTATTTGACACATGTTGATTTAAACATGATTTTATTGAAATGAAATAGAAAAAATGGTCTGTTAGTTGCAATGATTATGGCAGACCAACTTGCGCTTGCGCAGTGCAAATCGGGTAGTCACATCTTCTTCTACTGTTCCCCTTAATGTGTACTTCCTTTCTGTCTTCTTCTACTGTCCCCTTTAGTGTTTACTTCCTGTCTCTCTTCTTCTGCTGTTCCCTTTAGTGTTTACTTCCTGTCTCTCTTCTTCTGCTGTTCCCTTTAGTGTTTACTTCCTGGCTGCAGTCGAATAGTCAGGGTGTTTTTCAATGTCAAGGAAGGATGCTCCAAAGCCACTATTTCAAGGATGCTACGTCATCGAGTCCCGCCGAAGGACTGTTCCAATGTCCAGCAGGCTCCTTGGAATTCTACCGAGCCCGGCGTCCTTCGTAGCGAGAAATTTCGAGGCTGCACATTTGTATCCTGCGCACGGACCGATTTCCAAATCTTTGGCGGAAATCACGCTCCATTTAAGGCGGGGCCTCGCATATGGCGCACACCTGCACACCTGTTAGCTTGTTCCACCATTCTTCGTTTTCCGAGGCTAGGAAGGATTCTTGCCTCGCTTCTGAAGGAAGTGACTCGGAAGACATGTCCTACCAAGGAAGCGTCCTCGACATTGAGAAACACCCCCAGTTTAGCTTAGGAACCTTCCTAACGGAGTGAAATGACCCGGAAGTCCCTCAGTGGCAGCCATGATAAGAGCCGTTCAAATTCTCTAGATTATAGGAAAGGAGATTTCAAACTTCCTTCATAACCTCCTTTAGCTTAGGAACCACTGGACCTCCCTTTACGAAAGGAGAGGAGAAAATGCTGTCCCACAATGCCTTGCAGCCGCAACATTTGCCGTCGCACAACATTCGGCCGTTCACGGAAACAACCGATTATGACAGAGAAATGATATCATGAAAGTTACGGTGCTTATTAAGCTTTTTAAAACGGTAACTTGCCAAAGTGCTTTGTTTTGAACGTTCATCAGTATTATAATCAAAAAGAGAAATATGAACGTTACTTTTTACTGAAATTGTCAGGGTTGAGTGCAGCAGGCAGGACCCAAATGCAGATTTCCAAGAATATTCCTTTAATCCAAGGTAACAAAGTAGACAACAGAACACTACCCTGTGACACAGTCAAAGACAAACAAGGAACCAACAATGACAGACAGAAAAACCAGAACTAAAATACACACAAGACCAATCACACAAACAAGACACAGGTGAGGAGGGAGGAGAAAACACAGGGCACCAGGTGAACACAATCGGGCAATCAGGCAGGAGGGAACACAGAGACAGGAAGCAACAGGCAAGACGGGGGTGAACACTTTTCAAAACAAAACAGGAAACCAAAGACAGAAAAAGACAAGACAAAACACAACACAGACAGATCGTGACAGAAATGATCAAATAAAGTCCACATTTCACAGTGTTTACTGAGCTGTGTGGGGGTTGTTCAACTTAAAAATATATTTGAATGGTGATATACACAGTGATAGATGTTAAGGACTAACACGTTTATAATAAATACATTTGTATTTATTTCAAGATCTTCTCATACAATCATACATATTGGGATTCATGTGGATTAATACGTGTGGACCGGAGGGTGACAAGCATAAATGTCACTTTACTTTTTTATTTCAATTGAAGAATTTATGTTTCTCTGTTGTCCACGTTCATAAAGCATAACACAACCCCATCAGAGCACGGGGCAAAGTCTCTAGATGCGTCCGCCGTTCTTATTATACATCCATGTTGTAGTCCGCTGTATAGAAAGCTGTAGTTTCCATAGTTTCCCCACAGCAGCAGACGCACATTAATGACGTCCGCTGGCGCATCATAAATACGTTGGATAGTGTAAGTGCAGTCGGATTCTCAAAGCACCGCAGTCTCTTCTCCTAAGTCCTTTTGAATTCTCCTATCCAGTATCCCTTAACCCTGTGACGTTTCACACAGAGGTCAAGGAATAGACGATAGGAATATAGAGGCTGATTTTTGGACTATTCGACTGCAGCCATCGTCTCTCTTCTTCTGTTGTTCCCTTTAGTGTTTACTTCCTGTCTCTTCTTCTGCTGTTCCCTTTAGTGTTTACTTCCTGTCTCTCTTCTTCTGCTGATTTCTCTGTCGTCCAGCACTCTGTTTTGTAACCTCTTTCTCTCTGTTTTGTTGTTTTAGTTATCTTTTTATTTTCTTTACTGGGGACTCTTAACCTGTTAAGCCCGAGAGACCCCGGTACCGGGGCACTGCCGCAACATCTTGCAGGAAACAGTGTCTGAGGGCATCTTACATTTAATAAACTATGAATGTTTTATATCCATGTAACGGGAAGAAACTCATCTAACTGATGATTTTTATTTTTTTTCAAAAGAAAACCCACAATGGTAACACTGAGCCTCTGAATTAGCAACGAGCGAAAAATGCTAACACCTTACTGCACCGAAAATCACTCACAAAACCTTATTATTTATCTCTTCTCTACATCCATGACATCGTTTCACATCGTGAGGTGACACAGAATCGATGGGTACCCACAATATCACTGAATTATACGAAATGGCAACGTTATAAGCAAAAACGGACATCAAAACAGGTGACGCTAGGTAGCTAAAAATGCTAACATTTTTACCTTGGCTCTGTAGTCTCTCCAAAGTGGTCTTAAATGACATTAAAACGATAAAAACGCTGCTGAAGTTAATCCATAGGTTAATCCAATGTGTCTGTGTCCCTTTGAAATGATTTCTGATAATCCATAAGCAATAAAACTGCTTTTCCGTTTCCAGATGTCAAAGCTAGAGATAGTTTCACTCTGATGCAAAATTACATGCGCAAAGCCCCCACCTTTTCTCTTCACAATGAGTGTGTGTGGGGGACTCCCCCTTCGATTCTATTGGCTCTAACGGTCAGAAAGAGGTGTCAACCATCAAAATCGACCAAGGGGGGCCAGAGATATGGAAAATCCACCCAAATGACCCCAGAAGTGGTTTCTTTTTGCTATATCTCTCTAAAAAGGTCAAATGTCACTTGTTTTGCATCAATCTTGATACAGGGTACTTATTATATGTTGTACTTTGGATTCCTAAAGCTTTTAGTCTACCTTACCATCATCCAAGGGTAGTTTTCACTATAAGTAAAAGATAATTTTTGGACGGACACTATAATTTACAGTTTTTTACTATGTAAAATCTGAATTTTCTTTAAAATAAAAAACATCTATATTGATTCTGACTTGTCTACATCCAACTCACAGGTTTATCATTACTTTGAGAAAAAAGATTATTAATTTAACCCTTTTAGAAGGGAAGATATGGTCATTTGTTCTGGGAATGTCATTTTCGAGCCTGAGACCTGAAAAACAGGCTAATGCCATTGAAGACAACATTTGATCAGACAACGACAAAGGTAAGACATATTGCCATCCACGTGTTGTGATGTCTGTTTTTGTTTATAATGTCGCGAGTTCTTATCATGTCGCGATGATATAGATACCTATCGATTCTGTGTATTCTCACGATGCTAATCGATATGTTGGATGTGCAGTTACGATAAGTAATAAGGGTGTTATACCCAGTGGCGACTGGTCATTAGGGGCAGGTGGGGCACAGCCCCACCTAGTGTCAGCAGAAAGTATTACAAATAATGATTACAAAAATGCAAAAAAAAAAAAAAATATATAAAATATATTTTAAGATCATGTTTAATCATCTGATTCGTCTGTACATTGCTGTTTTAGTCTGTGTTCTTCTAATTAGTGTGTCTACAGTCACAGTGTGTGCCTATTGAGCTGTTTAGAGCCATGTGGGACAAAACCTGATTATGCCCCTTCCTCTCGCTGTGAAGTCAACGGTGACTGTAAAAACTACACTGCGCATGCTCAGAGTATTTTGTAATGTAATGTGTGTGGCAAAAAAATAATGACCAGAGGGGCACGGAGCTACCATCCCCACCATACGTCATCTCAAATCATTCAGAGCTGATTGGCTGTAAGTACGTGTGCCGCGAAAAGTGTGCTGTGTGAAGAGGAGACGAGAGAGCTGCAGTGGCGCGTCCTAAAACCAGGAAGTAAGCACAAAAAAGCAATCAGATTTCTCCAGAGGATTTTAGAAAATAGTTCAAAATAAGATCTGTGGGAAACGTACCTGTTAGATAAATGCACGTTTTGATTAGCCGGATAACATCCACATGTCTACCCTACTTTTATAATTTTTTTATCATAAATCTATGGATTAGATTTATGATAGACTTTTGAAACTACAAGAAGATAAGGAGGACTTTTACAAAAAAGTAATAGAAATGTTTGTCCAGAAGGATAGGAAAATGGACTTCATCTTCAAGTCAAGGTAAGACCGCCATTTTATTGAAAATGGGATCTTACTAAGAGAGAACAATTCAATATTTAAATGATAAAATTACATTTTTTGGGTATCCTTTTGTTGAACTGTCTGTTTAAAATTAATCGAAGCATCAGACAAAAAAAGCTTTTGAAAATAATATTATATTTTGGTTTAGGTCAAAATATAATATTTGTAAACCTGAAGAGTCAGTGCCAGTGCCTCACCAGCCATGAACCTCACTGCACGTCACTGCAGAAGCTTATATATAGACATCTAAGTTTTTTGTGCCCCACCACTTTTGTACATATAAAAACGCCACTGGTTATACCGTGTTTTATGTGCAAACGGCGTTAGCATTTTTTCGCCCGGGGCTAATTCAGAGGCTCAGCGTTAGCTTTGTGTTTTTTTTTGCAAAAAAAAAAAAAGAAAAGATCAGTTAGCTGAGTTTCTTCCCGTTACATGGATATGAAACATTCATAATTTATTAAATATCATAGAAAAAAGACCCAACGTAATCCAATTATAGTCATCTATACATTTAAGGGCACAAAGCCAACAAGAACTACAAATATTGGGGGTTTCACTTTGTAGCAAAACTCGTAAAATTCATGAAATAATAAAAAGCTCTTTAATCAGTGGTTCAAATAGAAAAAAAGGGTTTCTCCAAATGACGTTGAAGATATAGGAGAACCAGCCAGTTTGCCAACAAAGTAGTTTTGTATTGCAGCTGTAATTATGCGGGTGTTAAATATTACCAACATATACATTTGTGATTTTTACGAGAGGTCCATCATTAAACAGAAGCAAGAGTGGGTTAGCCTCGATTAACCCTATAGGTACCCATGTGATTTGTCAAAGTGGTCACCTGTGTTCTTTATCCATCTGCCCCGTTTGAATTGATAACTTAAAGCTTTGTCGTGGTAAATATGCATATTTAACCAGAGGCCGATGCCATCTCACATAGTCGTAATTTTTCTTGTTCGTTTTTTATCACCAGCAATTGTAGTGGTCACAGATGGAAGTTCTCAATATAGCATTTAGTACTGAGATCCATATTCAATTGTATGTTTTCAACAGTTCAATACAAACCATCTGATTATATTCTACTTTATTTATGTTTCACTCATACCAAGTGATAATCCTTTGGATTTGCTCAGAGAATTTGAGTGAAACCCAGACTTTGTTTATGATGCTGTGTGACCACAGATGTTATGAACATATGGTAAAGCTTCTACCCTTTTGGACTCTGTGGCTCTCTGCACCCTCAAAGATCAGAAGTCTAAAGCTTTGGGATTGGTGGATGGTGCACATTTACACGTCAAAGCTCACACAAAATATCCTACAGATTCACTTTCCTTTGATATAAATTGATTTCTGTCTGACTTTTTTATTACTCTATGTTTTAAATGGTATGACCGAACTCTAACCCTCCTCATGAATCAGTTTCTGGAAAACGACTCACTTTTATTATAAAGAGAGCTGCAGTGAAACCTAAACTTCCAGTTTCTGTTTAAAAGAATAATAAAACACTGAAAATCTCATGGGCATTTATTTAACATTTTTCGTAACAGATTCAAAATCTGCCGTTTGAACATATACATTTGACTTATTTTAATTGGGTGTCAGAAGTTTTGTCTTCAAACAAATGCCTTTGTTGCTCTCTCGGCTGGACGTCTGATATATAAACTTTAGAGAATGCATCAGTGTTGGCTTTATGGCCTTTAGCACCGTCACAGTGGACAAATATATATATACATACTTTATGTATATATTTCTGATGAGATAAGAAAATATATACTTTATTGATCCCAATTTGGGATGTTTTCGTCACAGCAGCATGTAAATAAGACATGGACAATAATTAGAAGTAAAATAAAATAAAAACAAATGATAAAATAAAATAAAAAAAGAGCAAAGAGATACATATCAGCAGTGAATTAAACAAAACAGTGAATAAATACATATCAATAATGAAGGCTATACAGTATATCTATAGAGTATATATATATATAATACACTATATAAATACACAATAAAGGTTGGTCTCACTTTGTTGTAACTTAAAACAAATAGAATTCTAATATTCTGATATTCTTAAGTGTTGTCTGTAGTCAGTTATTCTTAGAAAATGGATAGTTAAACCATGGGACATGTTTCACTATGTCTCAAAAAGACTAGTTTCACTGAGTTACAGCAGCGAGTGAAACAGCAGCTATCCCCGGGGTAACATCCGTATTATAATAGCTTCTATGGGCTGTTCCAGCAATGATAGTGGTCTTTGAGGAGTTCCTTGTTGAACTCCAGTGTCTCTATTGACACTCCATGCCATTCTGTCTGATTAAAACATCTGCTCCAGTTCAACATGGCCCCCATGATGCCTGAGGTTCACTAATGCAATAAAGTACCTCCATCACTGCTGATTGTATTTACCATAGAATTCATGATGTTAGACCTTGGAACATGATGATGATGCTGAAGGTAAACCTGATAGTGATGTGTCATGCATACACATATTTAATAAAAAGAGAGGAGTAATACTAGACTTTATTTGGACAGGTAGACATCTGTAGCGTAATGCTGTCTTGTTCTCTTTTGTTTATTATCTACGTTGCTTTTCTATCCTAATCAGGCCCGGGGGGATTAGTATGCCCAGGTGAGACCCTGACGCCTGAACACAATCGGGCCATCTGTCTGCTTTTTTCTTTCTGTTTCAGGCTCCACAATAGGGATCCTATGAATTCACTACTCTCTCCTCTCCTGTTCTACTGCTTGAAACCTCTTCTTCAATCATTCTGCTGTCACTATTGTGACAGTCAGACAGTGAATCACTACTTTCAAGCAGAAGCTGCTGTTAGCAAACAGTATTCCAAACACTAGTAGAGTACAAGCGGAACTCCAGCATTCAACAAAGGCTGAATCATAGAGCCATAGCATCAGCCACATCACTCTGGAGAAAAGTATTATTTGGAGAAATGTTGTTGCATTTCAATCTGGCTTTGCAAGTTATATAGCAAAGCTTCAACATAGTCTGCCACTCCTGATATGGAGAGGGGTATTCACGTGTTGCAGCCACGGGGACATCGTGGCTCCTCTCAGGCTCTGGGCGGAAGAACACACTGTGGACCAAACTACCTAAAATGGAACTGATTTCATGGAAAAAGGGGTCTAAATAATCTCTCAATCTGTGTTGTGAGTGACTGTTGGGGCTTTCACACCAACGCGGTTCCAGGGCCGGTTCGGAGCTAGAGCCTGAAAAGCACCAGTTTTTCCTGTTCACACCGCAGCGGAGCCGCCTCTAAGCTCCGGAATCCGGTTTGTTTCAAGCACCAAAAAAAAAATGGCGGTCTAGAAGCAGGAACCGCATATGTCACGCTTACGTCGGAGGGGGGCGAGATTAACCTGAGCTAACAGTTAAAGGTAGTAGTCAAGATAGTCAGTTTAGCTTTGGTTGCTATGCTAACATCACCCATTTTATACCAGAGAAACTTTCATAACAGCGTTGTGATGCCAAACAGCGTCAATTCAGACTGACACACATTCACTTAAGGGGAACTGGGGATATGTATCAGCTGCTTGTGTGACAGTCAGACAGTGAATACTTTAGAGCCGTGTGAGCTAACCCGGAGCTAACAGGAGAATAAACTCCCGTGGAAGAGCAGTCAGCACTGCAGCGGTCGGTAAATGCCGCTGAAACACATTAATAAACAATGAACCACGGCACTCTGGAGAAAAGTATAAGGTTGGAGAAGTCGTTATTTAATTTAATCTGGATTCGTATGATTAAAAGCAACCCGATCATCGACCCGACGCAGTCCCCCATTGTTGTTATTGTAGTGAGCGCCGTAACAACGCTGGGGAGAAAATCAGCGACGTAAACGGTGACATCATGACGCAGCAGCGTCAGCACCAGTCGGGCTCTGGGCGGTGTGAACAAAACAGGGACTGAAAATAAAAACCGGTTCCGAACCAGAAAAGCTCTAGCACGGAGCTAGAACGGGAATCGCGTTGGTGTGAAAGCCCTATTAGTGTGAGTCAGTGTTTGTTGGGGCTGTAGACTAAGTTTGAAAGTTTGTAAATCTTGGGGTGTGTCAGTGTTCGAGTAAGAAAATTGCTTGAAACCAAAAAGCCGATATCTCTGGTTCTGAGTCATCAATTTGAGATGTTAGTTAAAGCGATCCATCATGTGTGACAACGTTAGAGGAGATAAATGCTACATTAGTGGAGTACTAATTTAGTGAAGTCTTAGGAATAACAATCCTTAAGACATCAGGCATGTTTAACAGTCTGTGGATGATGACAAATCAAATCCACAGAACACCCAATAATCTACAATTGTCAGTGGTTTTCTTACTCTGAGAATACTGTATTAGAAAAAATAAATTAACACTTCACATCATCTCATTAAACACCTTACCTTAAAAAATGACCAGAGAACTTTGAGTCGACTCTCCTGGGTGTTCCTCCTTGTCACCCACGATGTAGAATGATGATGACCAGCTGTACCAGGACATCACAACTAGAACAGGGTCAAAGATTTCCAAAGATAGTTAATTGATGTCTGCAAAAATAGGAACAACTACGTCTGGCAGTCAGAAGTCTTCCATTCTGTGTCCTTAATAGTTTGAACTCTGCAAACCTCAAATGCTTCCAATGCCACCATACAGCATTAGCAGGGTTCAGTAATATTAGTAGTAACCATGTTCTTAATCCTAAAACCCTTTTTATATTAAGGAATGATTTTGTTCCTAGATTTACAAAATACCTAATCATCATTATTGTTAACATTATTTAAATGTTATTATAAGTAGTAGTAGTAGTAGTAGTAGTAGTAGTAGTAGTAGTAGTAGTAGATCACAAGCAGGCTATTAAAACACACCTTCAGCCATAAAAATATACCTTCCTGCAGCCCTCAAGCTGTGTAAAGACTTTCCCCGTATAATAAGCAGTTTACACTGCCTGACATATGTGTGTGCATGGCAACAAAACACAGACGGTTAAAGAGAGGCAAACCTCTTTGAATTGTGCCAAGTGTGTGTGTGTGTGTGTGTGTGTGTGTGTGTGTGTGTGTGTGTGTGTGTGTGTGTGTGTGTGTGTGTGCTATAGAAACAGATCAATAGTGTATAAATAATTCAAGAGGACAGCATGTAGTCTGCTAATGATGATAAAAGCATTGTCAGTTGGCCTGTTGTGTTCATGTACAAACACACACACACGGCCACACACACACGGCCACACACACACACACACACACACACACACACACACACACACACACACACACGCACACACACACACACACACACACCACACACACACACACACACACACACACACACACACACACACACACACACACGTGAAAGTCTCCCACATGCTTCACTGTATGGAGGTCCTTTGACACATCCACTTCCAGAAAGCAATGAGTGTGGTGTAATTAGGCATGGGTGAGTCATCATACCAATTTAATCTTTTGAGACTCTGATATGATGTTCATCATCAGCGTGTGCACGGCCATGGGGGCAATAAGCTAGACGAGTCCATTGACTCTCAGCGAACCAACCAGAATGCTCCATTTGACCCATTTAACATCACAAGTGGCGTCATTCCAGTAAGGATGGCACCATAGCCGCGTTCACACCGGAGTACTTTTCCCCGTACTTTTCGCGTTTAGTTCCGTTAGTACCCCTTATGTTGCGTTCACACCAAAAAGAGCACTTAGTGCCGGGAACTTTTACCCCCATTTTTAGTGCCTGCTGAGAGATGGTACTTTCCTGGGGGAAAAAAGTGCCCCAGTTCTGATTGGCTGGGCGAATTGCAAACCACGCCCTGTACAACTCTGAAATGTTTTGTAGAGCCGCCATTTTATTATCCTCGCATTAGCATTATTAGCATTAGCATTCGCCCAGCGCACAAACGCAGAGAGACTAACTTATGGCAACACAAAATAAAACATGGGAGCGTTGGAGATGAGGAGGTGTCGGCGTTCTGGCGATTTACTCGGAAGTCTTCAGTAGAAGCTGCTGGGAGTCCCAGTAGCTTGAAACTGAAACTGAAACTCTGCCGCACGGTCCCCTCGTTCCTTGGAAGAGGCGGAGAGGTGGGTGTTTGTCATCTGCTGGTGGACTAACCGGAGATAATTACAGTGCTTGCCTCGACGGGAAGGGATTGCATTGAATTAAAGCAGTAGGAGCAAACGCTTGCCTCGGGGAGGGAGAAAGAAAGCCACAGCGGAGAATAAACAGAAGGGTAACCATGGTAACCAAGTCTTCTTCGCTGCCTTTGTGGCAGACTACAGCGCCACTTACAGGCCTGGCATATGTACTCCAGCGCTTTAGAACGGCAATGGCCGTGGCTGTCTCCTCCTGACTGGTGGAGTTGGCCCAATAGCCGTAGCGCCACCGTCCTGACGTCAGGACAGTGTTCAAATCTGGATCAGTTTTTATCAGATCCGTTGCAGCCCCCTTTTTAGAGATTTGGGTATGGAGGAAAATAGAGAGGGTTGTGTTTTCTGACACTTGGTGAGTTCCCTGGAACACCGGGGACACATATTCATGTATAAAAGACGTACAAAAGTGCATTTTGCATGATAGGTCCCCTTTAATTGAGTAACGTGGTTATAGAACAAGCAGAAGGTAATGATGAGACAGAAGCCAGCGTTGTCTCTTTGGAGGCTGCAGCGAAGGAAAGAGGACCGTCTCCTTTTATCCTCCTCCGTGCTTTGAAGAAGGGGGCCGCCCACCTTAGTCTTCAATGTCCTCCTTAAACAGAGGATTTCGACATTTTACATTCATTGCTTACTTCCACACGCCTTTTCTCCTCCTTATCTCTTTCATGACTTTTTATTTAATGCATTATAACGGCTGTAATAGTCACTTTAGTAATACTGGAAATCCTTTACGGCAGTTATCATTTACGGTAGTCCCGGAAGTCGTCATATCTACCTACTTCTGTAAACAAAACTTATTAAAATAAACTGTACCTTCATTTAATATTCAGCAATAATAATATCTCGACGTCTATAGATGTAGTGTTAAAGTCAGTAGGTTTTGGTGTGCAACACTCCGTGTCATTTTCACTTTACATTCACATTTCTAGAAAACGTAATATTAGTCACATGCTAAATGCTAACCGGAGATGAAGGATTTTCAGAATAAAAGCTTGGCATTGAGATTTTTCAGAATAAAACAGCTTTTAAACTGACGGTATGTTTAAACTAAATTATGCCATAAAACATTGATTTTAATTTCTAACACGGTGTGAACGCGATCTGTACTAAGTGCCCTGGGGTAATAAGTGCCGGGGCACTGAGTGCCGGCACTAAGTACGGCAAAGTACTTGGTGTGAACGCGGCTATTGTTGCCATTCTTTGATAAACTCTTGCCAGGAGCTTTAACATCTGAAACACTGAGGGGGGGATTTGTCCTCTCAGACTTTTTTCTCAGGGACCCATTTAGCTGCGACTTCATATCAACAGTTTACAGATTGCGTCATTAATTTTCAGCTTCCCTATTAGGATTGTCTCAATCCGAAATACATTGACCACACATCCCCTGCATGGTAGTGTCGATCACTCTCCTGCTGACGTTCCCTCTGTGCTGGGACTGCTGCTATGGATCACACACTTCCACTATAATAGCGTCAGTTGCTGCACAGCACTGATGGCAGGCTTTACAAATTAAAGTTTTTATTTTATTTATTTGGGCAGTGATAGCCTATGTAAAAATAATCTTAATAGGTCTAATTTCTAAAGAAAAAAGAAAGAAAGAAGCAAAACATAGGTCCGTACGGTGGACAAGTTGATTGCCCGAACACGGTGTCACAGCGGTAACACCGCCTACTGCGGACATACCTGAACATCACATTCAACCATGGGCGTAGGAAGCATCCTGAATGTGGGGGGGACATTTTTAACGGGGGGTGTGGGGGCGAAAAAATATATAGATTTCCTGTATTCTGGTGCATTTTAACAGGTGGTTTGATACTTTTATGTGGCTATACTAGCATGAGGAAAATGATGGGTACATTTTGTAATTTCATCCAGTTGTAAAGAAAGGAAACATATTTGATTATTAATTCAGAGCCGTCTTTGAATTAATAAAAAGCAGTTTAAATGCCCATTTTTTGTACATTTATATACAACAATAAATATTTGTGAGTGCATTGAGAGATATTGTTGTGGAGAGTCATTTATATATAAATCGCAAAATACATTTGTGAATCCTTCTGTGAGCATTTATTAATATTGAGACTGATCTGACTCCATACGGATGTTAAGTTCACCTCGGAATGGTATCATTGACTTAAATGTTCAAATAAATGTTGCTCTTCTGTCTACATTATATTGGTCATATGATGCCCCTTGACTGAAATGTTTCCTGTTCAATATCCCCACTGATTTCCTTAAAATCCTGGGATGAGAGTCCACATCACAATTTACTCTCAACTGTCATTTCCCTTTCATCACTCACCTCAGCAATGGACCTCTCTCCACTGTCCCTGTATTCTGCCTCTGACTCACTCTCAAGTGCCTAGATGTCAAGAGAGGTGGTGAAGTGATAATTATTTATTGAGCAGTATACTCTTTCACATTGAATCATAACAAGTCATACTGAATGTAAATACAACTGACTCTAAAGTAAGTCCCAGTCTGTGACATTGGACATTTTGAAGACTCAAAGTCCCAAGCAGTAGGTAGAATATTAGCTAGTCTATATAATGTGCACAGAAAATAAATAGTTAACTGAATACTGGGATGGAAATAGCCTATAAGCACTCAGTAAAACATAAACACACACAAAAAGCTTCTGAATGATAAGAAGTATAATTAAAACATAATGCACATTACCATTTTGAGAGAGAGTATCTAAGTTAAAGAACTCAGAAAATAATCTCTTATCGAACTGAGGCTCCAGTAAAACACACTCTACATGGACATCAGTAAGCCGTTTATGAGTATTATCCCGGTTATGATCATATTGGGGATATGGTGTTTACATGAGCACAGAGAGATCGGGTTATTCATGTTCCCTGTTTACATGATAAATACTAGTAACCTGGCATTTCGATGCCTTTTTCTCATCTAAACTATTCAGTATTTGTATCTCTCTATCATGACATAAAGACGAAACTCCTCTCCAGAAGTGAGACGCCGCCATCACTGTTAACTGATTAACTGCTACCAGCTGATGACTTACTTTCCTCTTCTTTGAAAAAAATGTTCTTATGTCCATGTTGTCTGGGGGAGAAAACATATCAAACCAAAAGATCGTCAGCTTTGATTTTCGCTGTATTAACCATTTCCTGAACATTTGGTGTGTGTGCCTTACCTCCGCTACCGGCATCGCTTCATACAACAGATCTGAGCTGTCCAACTATGACAACACTCCTTGAACATGCGCGCGCTATGTGAGAATCTGCCTTGGTACAAAGTAGCAGTGAAAACATGGAACGGAGTTTCATTGATTTGGGCATTCTCTCAATAAGCAAGTGGAATGGATTTCATTTGATAGTGAAGCACTGACACAGCGCTCTACAAAGTGCGGCGAGTGGATAGACCGATTCACGGACTTTCCGCATAGTAAAAGTGGGGGGGTCTAAACTAATCATTTGAAAAAGTGGGGGGGACTTGTCCCACCCTCATATAATGGCTGCGACGCCCATGCATTCAACATAAATACAGCAACTGTACTGTGAGAGGAAACGTGAATCCTTCGTGTGTGATATTTCACATATATCAACTCGACTACACATGTAAACAGCCCTCCTCTTGAGAAAACCAGGTAAACACCTTATGCTGTTGTTTTTGAACTGCTTTTTTTTATGTTTGTCTGACAATGAAGTGGATTGCGAATATTTGGGGGAGTTAATTGTAGTTCTGTTTGTATGTTAAGCCTGACCAATAACACCCACATGCAGTGTAATGTATTGAACATCACAGTTACATGATACATTCCAGTGATGTAGTATTGAGCTTCCATAAAATAAGGGGAATTATTGTATGCAAAATAGAAGAAAGTAGATATCGTAAAACTCTTAATTTAGCGTAATGCCATAAAGCATCTATTGTTGGCTGGTGTCCAGTGTATTCCAAGCTTAAAACTCACCTATTACACTATATTTGAAACATAAATTATAGGGCAATATCTATACAAAACATGTCCCTGAAGTGTTTTGCTCAAAATACCAAACAGATCACCCATTGTAGCATGCCTCATACCCCTCTATTTCAGCCCTGTTACTAAAGTGCTGATTCTGGCCACGCCCATTTGGAGCTGCTGCTGGCCACGCCCCTTTGGAGCGTCCACATCATAGACGTATATATAAATGGACGTAGGGTCCGTGACGTCACCCATAGGATTCTGCAGAGTTGCCGAGAAGCCTAAAGTAGGCGGTGTCGGCCACTAACGGTGATGCTTTACGGTTGCTGGTGAGGGTACCAAGATGGCACAGTGCCAGCCAG
This sequence comes from Trematomus bernacchii, assembly GCF_902827165.1. NCBI lineage: Eukaryota > Metazoa > Chordata > Actinopteri > Perciformes > Nototheniidae > Trematomus > Trematomus bernacchii. The sequence goes on from NW_022987469.1 coordinate 3,881,413, forward strand.
CTGTTTGTTAACTTGGGGGTACCTACCTGTCAAGCCCTTTTAAGAAATGTAATGTACAAATTCATGTGTCGCCTAGAAGACTCTGACAATCATGTTATCTCGATTTTAATTAACCCTGTGAAGAGTTCTACTCGGTTCTCTTCCATGATTTGGAGACATTGGCGCAATAGCCTCCACAGACAGTGAGCATGTGTGGCTAGCTGTAATTGGACTGATTTTATGTTTTTTATCTGTTTGTTTTTTTAATTTTTATTTATTGATGTGTATCTTGTCATTCTGTATGTGATATGGACCTTGAGTCTGAAATAAAGATTGAATTGAATTTAATTGAATAACGGCTCGACAGTGACGTCAGAGTCTAACTCCCGCCTGCTCCAAATAAGGGCAAAGAGGCGGAGCCGAGGCGGGACCTCCTGCCACCGAGCTGGATGTTCCAGAGCTAGCTGAGGCTACCAAGCTAAGCTAACATGCTCAGCAGTGCGGCTCTGTGATGCTAGGCGGCTAACCTACATCTGTTGCTCCCGGTCTGCACGTTTTACGTTGCTTAAGGTAAGTGAACATGAAACTATTCAGCAAAACTTTCAATAATAATCTAAGGCAGCGGTTTTCAAAGTGTGAGGCACGCCTCCCCTGGGGGGCGCCAGAGAGCTTCAGGGGAGGCGCAGCGTGAGAAAAATTACGAGAAACAGTGAAATCTAGCTAGTTAACTTCAGCTAACTTTATGCGAGCGGCAACATGGATCGATTTTTAGTGAAGTTACCTAAAGTGAAAGAGGAGACGGCGTCTGGCAGAAAACGTCAGCTTTGTTTTGAAATGAAAGTTGTGGCTCATCGGACATTTATGAGAGAAAATCCCTAATGTCCGAGTGCAAGTGAATGCAACACAAGACGCGAGCCTTGTAACCCCTCCCCCGGCCCTGGCGCGAGCGAGGAAATGTGATTGGCGGCGATTTAATTTGAACGGGACGGCGCATTCTGACCCAAGTACACAGAAGGAATGAGGTATTTGCGGTCTACAATGACAGAGAAGAGACTGTCAAGTTTGGCTGTACTCAGCATTGAATCAAAGTGCACTAAAGCTTTAGATCTTAATCAGTTTGTGAGGCGTTTTGCTGAACAAGATGGTAATCGCCGCATTCAGCTGTTATAGGCATGCCAACTCGATGAGCATAACAAACTGTTAAGATGATGACCTTACGTGTGTAAATATATATTTTTCTTTGTGGGGGTCTTAAGTACCAGTTCTATCTACTTTACTTTAAACAATTAAAAGACAAAATCAACTAAATGTATTGAAATAACAATCTTCATTTTAGGTGCCTCTTCTTCTTTTAAATTAAACTTTCAGACGTGAGATATTGAAATACAGTAATAGTATTGTATATTTAAAAAAAACTGAGCCATACAGTTAACTTCATATTTCTTATTGTCTAAAGCATTTATTACACACATTTTCCCCTCTCATATTCACAGTGTGGATCAATTGAGACAGCGTGGAGTCCAGGGAGCTGCAGAGACTTTTGGAGAAACTTCAGTGTGACGGATGTCCTGTCTGTTGGTTTGGCTGGAGAGGACTGAGGGGGAGCAGTCTTTCTCTGGGAGGAGGACCAGGCCTGATGAAGAAACCACCAAACTGCATCTGTGAGCCCAGACTGGGCACAGCTGTCACAAACAAATGATGGTCCTGTTTGACTACACACTATTCAGTGTGCAGATCTTTGTGTTCACAATAAAAGAGTAGTTTCTTAGTGAATGTCTTGTATTGGTCTTTAATCTCATATCAGCTTTTAATTTTCTTCTTGCCCCTCGGAGAAAACGGTAAGGCAGTTGTGTCCTTCAGGTATGTCCTTTCCTAACAGAAATGACAAGAAACATAAAACATATGACATTATTTCAGAGTAAGTGTGTTATTTATGAAAGAGGTGTGTTTGTTTATTAAGTGGCTGTAGAAATAAATACAACATTATTTGTATGTGTTTTTGAAATTCATCACTTTGTACTACAAAGATAATCAGATTATGAATGAACAGTCTGCAGTTAATCAACATTCAAATATATGTCATTATTAAAATAATATTCAACTGTTATCAGAACTTAGTGTAAATGTAGAATCATGCTGTTTGGTTGTCTCACTGCAAGAACCACTTTTACCACGTCTTTTACAGACAATATGTAGAGACAAATGGTAGTAATTTTCACAAAGTAAAATAATAATTGCCTTAAATACATTGACATGTGAAAGCTGAAAAAAATCATGTTGCTTGTTAAAATCTAAATGTAACTTTTTTCAAGGAAGGAACAGTCAACTTCCCTGATGTGTCAGTATTTAGTCATGTTTAATGGCATGTATATCAGTGTATTATAGTTGTTACTTTATCTATTTAAACCAGAACGTTTCTCAATTCTTTGTACAGTATGAAAGGGGTCTTTGTACCTTTGAGTCCATGCTGAAGTTCACTGATGTCAGGAATAGGTCTGTCTCTCGTGGTCAGCATCCTCTGGTCTGTCTGCATCACCTGGAAACTTTAAACAAACAGATATATATATCTGTAAAGTAACATGTGTTGGTCACAGACTTTTTTACATGCAAATGTCATGTCATAATCTTTTTGATTATCCTTTAAAAAAAAGTGCTGGATATCACAGCCCTTACTGTATCTTATCAGTTGGATTGTGTATTATTGTATAGTTGGGGTCCTTTTTATTTTACTGTTACTTTGGAATAGTTTTTCATGAGACAGTCAAATTAAATGTCCTATGCCATATTCACATTCATTTGTAACACACACGTAAGGGTAAAAGACATCTTTAACAAATGTAATGCAATGAATAAGCTTAATTGTCACAGAAGCACACATAACGTCATATCTAATATTTAAACAAATAATGTCCTTGTCCCTAAAGCATTGACTACGCAATTGTTCGTCCTTAAATGCAGGCATTAAGCTACATGTTCACATTCTGCTGCCGCAATAAGTCGGTTTCTCCAGTGTAATGATACTAAAATGCTTAGTAAGTATTGGTAATAATATTAATAAAAACAACAACGTTTGGGTTCGTTCGTTTATTATGATGGTAACGTTAACCAGTAAGCTTCAATAATCATCTCCAGCTCAACAAACCATATTGCAATATCTACGTTAACGTTATTTCTGGAACCAACTGGAAATGTGAGATTCATATTTTTAAGATACAGAGATCTTATAGCGAGGTTAATCTCATATACAGTACGCTGCTCTTCAACACTACTGTGACGTTAGCTGTCTGCATCGTCGAGCATAGCGAATTTAAATCAACAATAACAATGCATACAGTTATCTAACTAGCAAACTAACTAATGTACGAGGATGACCTTATTTGACCAACCTCACACAGAAGCCGTTTGTTCTACAGTATAATCCTTTTCAATGTTTTACACTTCTCTATTATGTTTTAACTTGTATGCTACTGATAGCATCGTTAGCACAGATGTAGCTTCCTCTCGCTCGTTAGCTGAATAAAAAGACCAGTAAGAAATAAAGTGCTTGAATTTCACTTACCGAAGATACTGCATTCAGGGACGGTCTGTTTTAACCGCAGAGCCATAAGATAAGTCCGATATTTAAATTAAGAATACTCCACCAGGCACCAACACAACAAACACATCCGGGTTCAAGTTGTGTTCCCGGGATCAGCTGAGCAGTTGAGCCCCTGTAGCATCCTGGAGCTTACTCAGCTAACGGAGCTGCTAGCAGGGAGACAGAAAGCTAGAAGCAGCAGTCACTGCAGAGACCTGTCACTCAAGGTGACCACGCCCTAATTTATGCAAGGACTTTAAGACCTAATATAACTAAGGCCCAGGCTCCACGGGAACGCATACGGCAAAACGCATAGGATTAACGCAAACGCAATCGCCAAAAAGCTTCCGTCCACACGCAATATACACCGGATAGTGTCTGCCCACACGAGACAGCTCCGTTTAGATCCAACCGCTGGAAAAGCTGCAGTACATATGCCGAGCCTGTACGTGGCGCTGTAACTTCCTCCACAAAAGCAGCAACTTCCACCACAAAAGCAGCGAAGAAGAATGGTTGTCATGGCTGCACTTCTGTTTATTCTCCGCGGTGGGGGCCGAGGGAACCGGGCAGAGTTTTTCACCGGTCAACGTGCGTTAAAGTTTAAATCTTCCGGACAAAATTATAAAAGTGCCGGTCAAAGGTCTTCTTTATTATTTATTGAGCTTTAAAACAAATGAATAACGACTCTATATAATGATATATAATAATAAAATACACGGAGCCTGTCTCTTTTCCCTCTCTTCTGACAGCGTCAGTGTCTGTCTCATGCAGCAGCTGATCCTGTAATGATGACTCGACAGTAAAAATGAACATATTTATAACTAGTTTAGGTAGTTTGAGAGGTAATTCAAATAGCTAAGGGTGATGATCTGACTTGAAGTGTGTGTTTTCCTCCCGCTGCATCACAGCGGGAGGAGCTGCGTGTCTCCGTCCTGTCAGATTAGACTTCACTCGCGTTTATGTCCATATTGAGATAAAGATAAATAATCTGAATTCAGTGTGCAGTTTACTTTTGCGGGGGTGAGCAGCAGAGGCGGGGAGAGGCAGGGCTATTGCGTCGTCATTATCAGAAAAGGATGACCGTATAGGCTACCACACGGAGCCGTTGGACCCCCCAGAGCGCTCCGTTCCCAGATCTATCCACCTTTGGACCCGTTGTCGTTTGCAGGGTCCGTTTCTACCGTTCCGTTACGGCGTCGTGTAGCTTAAAGGGCTATACGCAAGAGAAATATGCGGATACAACCCGTTTTCGTTCCCGTGGAGCCTAGGCCTAAAAGGGTTGCGTTATAAAACAATTCACCCCCCACACAATAGTCATGAAGGGGGAATCTAACTATACAGAGAATATGGTTTTTTGAACCACGATGTAAACATATTTATTTCTGCTGTAAAGTTGGTCATTTTAACATGGGGGTCTATGGAAATTGCTCCCTTCTGCAGACTGCTCCTACTGGCCACTAGATGAACTGCAGTTTGAGGCACTTCCTTATTGGCCTCCCGACTCTGCCCCAGAGTTTGCCGCTTGGTCCACATGTAAGCAGTGAGCTCTGTGAAGAGAAGGCTGTCTACCAGCAGAAACTCAGCTAAACGCCGCTGTGATTAAACGCCATATTATGTTCCAAACCACATCAAGCATTATTTCTGAAACAGTATGGAGCTCAAACACTTTCTCTCTCGTGGGTTTACCACAAGGACAGTACCATTTTATATCCGGCTTCTTTACACATACTCTCTCCAGGGTATATGCAGGAATCCTGAAGTCAAATTTAATACCTTTTAAGACCTTTTCTAAGACCCTTTCCATACATTTTAAGACCTCATCGCCACTTTGAGTTTTAACCGGGCGGTTACATTGGCGACACACTTTACCTCACATTGACTATATACAGTATTGATTGTCCTTCCTCCTTATCTTCCAACCATTTGGACGCAAACTTGCATTTCCCCATAACGATGTTGTTTAACAACCGGCGTAAACGGACCTTCGCGCGCTATCAAGCAGTGAGCGTGCGATGTCCTGTTCAGATGACGTCAAATCCAACGGGATGCCATAAATAAACTACACAGAATCACACTACACACCTACGCAATGATTACATTCAGGCAAACTTTAGAATACTACCTCTTTGGACAATTTATATACTTATTGAAAACAAGCTTCAAAATGTAATACCTTGGAAAATGCCGTTTAATACTTTTTGATACTTTTTAATAGCCTTAATTTTGGCTAAATTGATTGATCAACTTTTAATACTTTTTAAGACCCCGCGGACACCCTGCTCTCCAGTACTGGTTAGCTCTGAGTGTTAGCAATGCTTGCTAATGTAAACACAGACGATATTAGTTCCAAAACACGTTGCACGTTGTTTCTGATACAGCACATAGCTTGACATGAACAACTTTACTCTAAGTCCCTCCTGTAGACATCCTGCTGAATACACAGACACACAGCTGGGGGAGGGGATTCAGATAGCGACTGTATATGGGGACGATAGGTTGGGCCGTGGGCGGGACATTGCCAGGAGTTCAACGTAAAGTCAGCCTACATTTTATTAATGTCGTTATGACCACAGCAAATCTGGATCAGCTCCGTTGCACCCCCGTTTTTAGAGATGTTGGTAAGGAGGAAAAGAGAGATGGTTGTATGTTCTGACACTTTGTGAGTCTCCTTACACACCGGGGACACATATTTATGTATAACAAACATCAGAAAGTGCATTTTGCATAATAGGTGACCTTTAAAGCCCCTTATTTGTAACACAGGCTGTTGAAATGTTTTTATCTCACAACTGAGTGTGTTCCCTGTGACCTGCAAAGCGACTGCTTTTACAACATGAAGGTAGTTCACTGAAATCACATTGCTTTATGGATGATGATTTCGTTTTTTGTTAACTGATTATTAAATGTTTAACAAGAACGTACGTACAGGGATGCTGCTGTGGATGAATTTCCTAACAAACTGCAGCAAAAACCCACTCTGCCAGTGAAGCAAGCCCGGTGACCGGCAGTGTGTCTCAGGGCAAACATGTAGGATAAGATCAGATATACTCTAAACCTCTTGAGCACAGGGCCTACTTTTCAGGCCTCAGGTTCGAAAATGACATGCCCAGAATGAATGACTATCTTCCCAACTAAAAGGGGTATATGAATAATCTTGTTATCAAAGCAATGATACACATGTGAATTGGCTGTAGAAGGGTCAGAATCAATTTAGATGTTGCTTTGTCAGAGAAAATTCAGACTGAACATAGAAAAAAAACTGTAAATTCTAATCTCCGTCTAAAAACAAACACATTATTTATAGTGAAAACCACCCTTGAATGAAGGAATAGTAGCCCAGAACCTTTAGGGATCCAAACCACAATATATCGTAAGTACCCTGTGTCAAGATAGATGCTAATTTAGTGAAACTGGATATTTTTTAGAGAGGTTTAGCACAGGCATGACTCACCTTTGGGTACATTTGGGTACGTTTGGTTACCATCAGTGCCATTTGACCTTTCTCAGGTACCACACTGTAAAACTCATTTTATTTCATTGAAATATAACTATAGGTATTCATTCCATCCAAATACACCAGTTTTTGACCTTTTTAGAAAATTCACCCAGACCTCTATACCTTTTTTCGCCACAAAGCGTTATGAGGCGCGAGCTGCCAGTCAGACCTATACATTACGCGAGGCTGTATCTCTGGAACCCATTCCGTCAAATTGGGTGATTGACACCTCTTTGTAACCGTTAGAGCCAATAGAATCGAGGGGCAGTTCATAAATCGATGTAAACATTAACATTGTTCAGTTAGAATGACTCACACACAGCATTCTCTAAAGCAGACGCCCCGGCCTGCTAAACATTATAACACGTGTATTACCAATTCATATAATGATGGATTATCAGTAATTTTATTTTATTTAGCCTTTATTTATACAGGTGTAAAATCTCATTGAGACACAAGGTCTCATTTCCAAGAGAGACCTGTCAGTGGTAACACTACCACACAAAGTTACAGACAGACAGGACACTAAACACAGAGGCAACACTAAAATACAACATCGTAAAAAAAGTAGCCATTGAAATCCATAGAAAGTATTCAGATATAGCAGGTGCAAACACCCACAGATGATTTCTCCAGCTTTTTTTAAATTAGTTTAAAATCCGTGATGGGTATCAAACTGGTCAGCTTAAGTTCCTGCTGAAGTGTGTTCCAGGTCGAGGGGGCAGAGTATGATATGGCTTTTTTTCCAAGCACCGTGCGAACTGAGGGGACGGACAGAGTGATGTAATGTTGAGATCGTAGGCTATAGCCGTACTGTTTGTGTGATATGTAAGTGGATATGTAGAGGGGCAGCAGTCCAAGCATAGCGGTATAGATGAATTTGTACCAGTGCAGTGATCTGCGTATTGATAATGATGTCCAGTTGACTAAAGAGTACAGCGTGCAATGGTGTGTGAGGGGTTTACAGTTGGTTATGAACCTCAGAGCCCCATGGTAGACAGCGTGCAGTGGGGTGTGAGGGGTTTACAGTTGGTTATGAACCTCAGAGCCCCATGGTAGACAGCGTGCAATGGTGTGTGAGGGGTTTACAGTTGGTTATGAACCTCAGAGCCCCATGGTAGACAGCGTGCAATGGTGTGTGAGGGGTTTACAGTTGGTTATGAACCTCAGAGCCCCATGGTAGACAGCGTGCAATGGTGTGTGAGGGGTTTACAGTTGGTTATGAACCTCAGAGCCCCATGGTAGACAGCGTCCAGCAGATGAAGTGAGTGAGCTGAGGCGTTCATGTACACAACATCCCCGTAGTCCAAGAGCGGCAAAAATGTGGCAGCTACAAGCCGTTTCCTCGCACTTGTGGAGAAGCAGGCCTTATTTCTAAAAAAGAATCCCAGTTTTAATTTCAATTTCCTTAAGAGATTGTCAATATGTGGTTTGAAACAGAGATTTTCATCTATAGTGATGCCTAAGTATCTGTAGGTGTTAACAGCTTCAATGGGGTTATGCTGTGCAGACATGATGCAGGGAAGAACAGTTGGTAACCTTTTCTTATTGGAAAACAACATGACTTTTGTCTTATCTGAATTTAACACCAACCTAAGGTGGAACAGATGTGACTGAAAAGTGTCAAAAGCAGACTGCAGACGTTCAAATGCAAGGGCGACAGTGCTAGCACAACAGTACACAACAGTATCATCTGCATATAGATGTACAGAGGCATCAATGCTTTTACCCACATCATTTATATAAATAGTAAAAAGGTTCGGTCCCAAGACCGAACCTTGAGGAACACCTCTGGGCACATTAAGAAAGCTTGAGGAGAGACCGCTGAATTTTACACATTGCTTGCGATTCGAAAGATAGTTTGCAAACCAACCAACAGCTTGGTCAGACAGGCCTATATAAGATAACTTCTGGCATATAATGCCATGGTCCACAGTATCAAATGCCTTGGATAAGTCTATAAAAAGGGCAGCACAGTAGCTCTTTGCGTCCAAGCTTTCAACAATGTCATTCACTACTTTCAAAGCAGCCGTTACTGTACTGTGCTGCTTCCTAAAGCCTGACTGGTGAGGAGATAGAATGTTGTTCAAGCTTAAATATTCTTTGATTTGATCATTCACCAGCCTTTCAAGTACTTTAGCTAAAATAGAGAGCTTGGAAATTGGTCTGTAATTATTCATCACCATGGGATCACCACCTTTCAATAAGGGGAGAACATTTGCAGTTTTCCAAACATCTGGAATGACATTGTTTGTTATAGAAAGATTAAAAACATGACACAGTGGTTTGGCTATAATATCTGCAGCTAGCCGTAAGAAATAAGGAGGGAGATCGTCCGGGCCTGCTGATTTTTTGGGGTCTAGGCCCTTTAGAGCCTTACAAACCTCCCCAACATTGAAGGGGTTGAAGGAGAAAGTGTGGCTACTGGAGGCATGACTATTGGCGATGGAGGGAGATGATTTACCAAAAGATAATGTGTCAAACAAGGAACTGGACGCAATAAAATGTTTATTAAAACAATTAAGCATCTCTGTCTTATTTGACACAGGGGTGGAGTCAACAACAATGTTTGGAGGCAGCTCTAAGGAGTGAGAGCTGGCAGAGAGGGATTTTATGGCATGCCAAAATCTCCTAGGATCGTTTAAACTGTCTGTGGTCTGGGATAAGTAAAAATCGCTTTTGGCTTTTTTAATGGAAGCAGTACAGTAATCATTTCAAAGTGACACAGAGACATTGGATTAACCTTCAGCAGCGTTTGTATGCCCTTGAACACAACTGTTGATCACAAAACAGCAAAGGTAAGACATATTTATATGTAAAGAGAAGTTGTGTGTTGCTGTTTCCTGGCTGCTAGTTCAGTGAGTTTTGAAACTTATACCAATGGAATCTGTGGAATCTCAGCTTTCATAATGACATATGATTTGTGCAGATAGCATGAAGTAGAGAAATCGCTATCGCCAGTTATGTGCGCATTTAGCATTAGCATGTTTTCGTTAAGTGCGGATTTAGACGCTTGGTGTTGGACTAAATCCATTTAACCAAGGTAAAAATTGTTATTATCGTCTGTTAGCTGAGTTTCTTCCCGTTAAGTGGGTATGCCACATGAATAGGTTGTTAAATGTTAACATTGGATGGTGTTTCTTACAAGATGCTGCGTCACCGGGGGCAATTGGGCTCAAGAGGTTATTGATCCCAAATTGAAAAAAAAAGTAGAAATGTTCAAACATAAAATATTGTACGGCGACTTTGAGAGCCTTATAAGGCGCCTCTATAAATAAAATGTATTATTATTATTAAAATCTCAAAATAGAAAATAAAACAAAAAACTCAAATATATAGAAGTTGACCGTGCAATATATATATATATATATATATATATATATATATATATCAGGGTTTCCGCTAGGATTTTTTCTCGCCGGTCAAATTTCCGGACAGAATTAATTTTACCGGACAAATTTGAAACTTACCGGTCATGTTTCAATAATAATAATAATAATAATAATTGTGTAGCAGAGTTTCCGTTAGCAGGTAATTACCGGACTATGACCGGATATGCTGATGTTTAAAACTCAGTTAATGGGAGTCATTTTTATATTGCTTCAGTTTATAATCGTAACAGATCGAAAAATTCTGATTCATTTTTCAATAAATGATTCCACAAACAACAAACAACATCATTATTACATTCAAACAGACTACTTGTAGTAGATGAAGTACATTATTCAAAAGTTTACATTAACTTTGAATAATAACACGGGAGAAACGGATCCTCTCTTTTCCTCTCTCCCTCCCTCTCTCTCCTGACAGCCCGTCAGTTTATCATGCAGCACGCTAAACAGTGGGCGGGGCTTCAGGTGAACGGAAACCCTGATATAAATATATATATATATATATATATATACAGAGTTATTGCAGTAGAATGTTTTCCTGTACCGCTCTGTGTGACAGTAAATGATCAGTTAGTGAAAGCTGTGTTACCGAAGGTTAAATGTGGCGGAATAAATGTTTTCCTGCTTTCCACCTGCCGTTTTAAATGAAGAGGGTTAGCCCTGAAGTTAGCTTTGGGCCTTTTTTCCTTCAGTAAGGACAGATGGACTGAAGTAGGCAAGAAAAAGTGAGATATAGGATGACATGCAAAAAATGTTTGCAGGTCACATTAGATTTGCATCTTGACCTTAGCCTTAAAAGTGTTAGTGTTAGTAGTTAAAAGTGTTTTGGATTAACTGAACAAAAGACCATGACGCAGGACTGTCAGGGTCTTAAGAGCAGAAGACTAAGAGACATACAACTGTCTTTGCTTCTGTCTACTAATGACTCCTCCGACTAATCCCTGATCTATCAACGCTAGATTAGTGAAATCTCTGCACTTTGTCCTGTGGCAGTAGCATTTAAAGAAACTCAAACAGGGGTTAACTTTATTCCACTGAATGAGAGACGTACAGTATGTTTTGGCATCAAATGCCTTTTGGCCAGTGAGGAGAAGTTGGTCACAGTCCAACTTTTGACAGAATGATTTGCCAGCAGCTGATCCTGAGCCAGTAATGAGTGGGAGACCTGTTTAAAAGCTGTCTCTGTACAGCGTCCATACACACTGCATCACAATGTCACAACTCGGGAGAAAAGTGTGGATATTTAGTCCAAACATTGAAAGATTTAAAAGCATACTTGTGGTTCTGCAGATTACCCCTTTTTTTTCGAATTTGCTTAAGCATGGGGGGAGGAAGAACAGTTGTGTGTGTGTGTGTGTTTAATTGTGTGTGTGCTGTAAACATTTGCCACTGCCCTGAATCCATGTGAAAGCCTTGAGTGTGAGCATGTGAACAGCAGCTCTTGCCCTGATAAACACTTTCTGAATCCTGCGCAGTGTGTAATCTGGGATTACCAGTCCATTTTATTTCAGTGTCTCACCAGAGGCAGACATGTTCCCGCTGCAGGAGGGAGACAGGGTCAATGTCCACGCTATTGTCAACGAGAGCACAGGTGCTTGCATCCTTGGATTCTTAATGTGAAGGGTCATTATGATAAGCTTTTGACCATAACTAAAATGTGTGATTTCATATGTTGCCTGGTGCTATGTGCGCATTCTACAATCTGTTCGACAATCCACTTTCGGCCTCAGCCATTAGCAACATGAAGTTATCACTACAAGCTGATTAGCCTGCAAGAGCAAATGAGACATTTAAATTAGAAGTTTGCAAACAAATTGGGTATTCTGGAGTTGGATTTATTTGTAATAGCAATCTTTTGAAATGGACAGTAGGTCAAATGAAGGCCAGCAAGGGGTATAAAGTGGGGAAGGGGCCATTGACCACATCACTTGTTTGTGCTTAAGGTGCCGTTTACACGAGGACAAAACGGGTTGTATCTGCTACTTTTCTCTCGCGTATAGCCTGTTTGTTCACACGAGGCCGACACGTAAACGCGGAAACGGACCCCGCAAACAATAACGGGTCCCAAGGTGGATAGATCTGCAAACGGAACGCTCTGGGGGGGCAAACGGCTCTGTGTGTACGCCCTATACCAGGGTTACTCAAATACAAATCTTAAAGGTCCAACATTTTTTTTTCAATAAGACAAAGGTCCGTTTATTACGGTCATTCAAACTTTTAAACAATTGCAACAAGATTCTTAACACGAAGTTGCAAAAACAAAAATAATCTGTATGCAGCAGTTTTCATTGTTATTGTGTCTGTGCTTGATCCCTCAGAGTCGCAGTGTAAGAGCTGCACAGTTATGAATAAAGGCAGCTGCACCCTCTTTCATTCAGCATTCCCATTATTGCTTTATAAATGTCTTGCCCCCTTGTGTGTCCACTGAGGTTCGTCAGGCCCAACACATCTTCAACAAACTCCCCCTTTGCCTCATCATAAAAACTCACAAACACCAGCAACTGAGCATTGTCAGTGGTGTCAGTGGACTCATCCACAGCTAAGGAAATGCACTGTGCATTTTTTATTCCATCACAAAGCTGATTCATCAAATCACCAGCCAGTATTTATGTTCTTCTGGTTGCTGTGGAATCTGAGAGGGGGATTTGCTTGATTTGACCTGTTATTTCCTCTTTTTGTTTGCCTTCAAACATGGTCTCCATCACTTCAGTCATGCATTCTTTTATACTTCAGTTATTATCCAGTGGAATGCCCTTACCTACTGGCCTAGTTCAATCAAAGTGGTTACTTCTTTTTGGCTGGGCAGTGTAGTTTTACACACCGTCTTATTTGACTTTCTCAGGACTTAAAACTGTTTTTTGGGGGCAGAAAAAAATATATTTACACACGTAAGGTCATCATCTTAACAGTTTTGTATGCTCATCCGTGAGCAGAGCATCAAGTTGACATGTCTATTACAGCTGAATGCGGCTATTACCATTTTGTTCAGTAAAACAACTCACAAACTTATTAAGATCAACAGCTTTAGTGCGTTTTGTTTGTTTGTTTGTTTGTAGCCTTTATTTAACCAGGTTAAACATCCCATTGAGATCAACGATCTCTTTTTCAAGGGAGACCTGCAGTACATTGGTTACACATAAAAACAACAGAAAACAAAAAGGACATCACAACATAATTACAGGGGTATAAATTAGCAACCTATTCACAATGACAGGTATCTAATAACATTTCATCCAGCCGTGCTTTAAAATGATGCAAGGGAATCAAAATGCTCAGTTTAAAAAAAAAATGCATAGTGTTCCAAGCTAGAGGAGCAGCGCACATAAAAGCTTTAGTACCTAAAACAGTCCTAGCACTTGGCACATGTAATAAAAACACATCCTGGGATCTCAGGCAATAGCTACTTGCCACTCTCCGTGAGATCAAAGAGCAGATATAAGTTGGGAGTTTACCCAGCATGGCTTTGTAGATGAATATGTAGGCCTACCAATGACTGAGCCTCCGAACAGTAAGTGAAGGCAGACCTGCCTTGGCATATAGTGCTGCGGTCATAACGACATTAATAAAATGTAGGCTGACTTTACGTTGAACTCCTGGCAATGTCCCGCCCACGGCCCAACCTATCGTCCCCATATACAGTCGCTATCTGAATCCCCTCCCCCAGCTGTGTGTCTGTGTATTCAGCAGGATGTCTACAGGAGGGACTTAGAGTAAAGTGATGACTAAGTGCTTTACAGTTAGTAACAAATCTCAGAGCACTGTGATAGGCGGCATCTAACCTTTCCAGGCAATGGGCAGGTGCATTCATATATATCAAATCACCATAGTCCAGCACAGGTCAAAAGGTCACAGTGACTAGCCTTTTCCTGGCTTCAAAAGAGAAACAGGACTTGTTTCTGAAAAAGAAACCTAGTCTAACCCTCAGCTTTTTAAGCAGGTTATTGACCTGAAGTTTAAAAGTGAGACAATCATCAAGCCAGATACCAAGGTATTTATAACAGGTAACCACTTCGAGTACTTGTCCTTGCATAGTAACAATATCCAAAGCAGTCTCTGGTGTCTTTTTAGCTTTAGAAAAGAGCATTACCTTGGTTTTATCAACATTTAAAAGAAGCTTTAGTTCAGAGAGCTGAGTCTGAATAATGTTAAAAACAGCCTGTAATTTAACAACCGCCTCCTTAATCGAGGGACCTGCACAATACATCACGGTATCATCCGCATACAAATGTAAAGTAGCATCATCCACATTTTCACCTAAACTATTGATGTAGATGGAGAATAAAAGTGGACCTAAAACAGAACCTTGAGGAACACCATTAGCAATGTTCAACCACTCAGAAGACAGCCCATCAAAGTGAACACATTAGCCGCGTTCACACCGGAGTACTTTCACCGTACTTTTCGCGTTTTAGTTCCGTGAGTACCCCTTATGTCGCGTTCACACCAAAAATCGTACTTAATCTCGGGTACTTTTACCCCCATTTTTAGAGCCCGCTGGGAGAGCGTACTTTTCTGTGGGTGAAAAGTGCCCCAAAAGTGCCCCAGTGCTGATTGGCTGGGCGAATTGCAAACCACGCCCGTACAACTCTGAAAATGTTGTGTGGAGACGCCATTGTTTTTCCTCGCTACAAAAACACAACGGAGTGTTGGGTTTGTTTTTGAAAGCAGTTATGGCAAGCATCAAGAAATGATGAGGAGGTGTCGGCGCTTCTGGAGATCTACACCGAGGACGTGACCCAGGGAATGCTACTGAAGCCAGTTCAGTAGCTTTCACTCGACCTGGGAATCGTCACAGCCGGCTAAAAATAAAGAAACTCAGGACTACAAACGGCGGATTCAGTGGCCAACGATGACTACCACGACGAAGGTAAAATCAACTACATGCACTGGGGTTTTAATCTGCACAATAATGGTCTCAGATGTACTTTTATTTGCTCAGTAGATCAAGCTAGCCATGCTAGGCTGGATAGGCTAACACCGGCCCCGAGCTAGCTACATCTAGCTAGCTAGATATTCCTGGCCGCTATGAAAACGTTTTGACTTGTGAATAACTGTGCAGTGTTTCTGTAATTTGCTTCACTAACTCATGGCACTAATCGTGTGTTTCAGGCGAGGATGGACAACTCGGGATTGGAAACAAGCAAGCTTTGCATTCTAGATCACAGCGCCTCGTCCTCCTTACCAGCAACCAAACGCAAAGGTACACACACTGTAACTTTGTCTTGAAAGAACGTTACGCATCGAACTGATGTTCACAATCATGTTTATTTCATAATATTCATCATATTTTATTTTTAACTTGCCTCAACAACATTAAACAAAGTTCAAGCATACATGAAGCACTCTTCAAAAAGGAACAATCCTCCGTGTTTGAACCTCTTAAATCGCTGCATAGCCGATTTATTTGGACTGGATTATCTCAGAGAGGCTAAACATTCTTTATAACACAGTTTCAGATTTGTGAAACCTTTAATTCTATTTGTGAAAATACAAAAAAGAGAGATTTTAGTGCTTTTTTGCATCCTGGCCACATTAGACCAGGTCCTGATCTACCACCATACCTAGACTCATCAAATCTGGACTGGATTATCCCAGAGAGGCTAAAGATTCTTTATAACAGTTTCAGATTTGTGAAACCTTAATTCTATTTGTGAAAATACCAAAAAAACATTCCTAGTATGTTGTAAAACTACATGGCGACTACACAGATCTTGTATCTTGCTTATTTTCCCCTCATAGGAAAGCGGACACGGGATGTGAATTTCTTTGACACCGCCCAGGCGTTGGAGGACCGGCGTGCCGTGGTGAAAGAGTCGATGTACGGGGATCAGATGGTGCTGTTCACCAAGGCCCAGGAAACGGAGGACAAGATGCTCACCAGTTCATTTTATATTATTGTTATTACTGTTATTATATAGTCTTGATACAACTGACACTTTATTTTATATTGATAATGTTAATTTACATGTACAACATCTATTTTATTTACATTAAAAATGTGAACTTCTATTTACTGTTAAACAGATCCTGTATCTTGCTTATTTCTCCTGACACTTTATCTTTAGTGACCGTAGCATCCTATACATCACATGTAAGTGATTATTCTGATACCATCATGTTTCATCGGTTATAAACTGGCAAAGCTTTATTTGTCATTTATTTATCATCAATGTTGCAACCTTGTGGAGGAATGGCAGGGGCACATACACAAATATGATAATTTATATCATTTTAAATATTATTTGACCTAAAACTAAATGTTTTTATGATTGTC
Source organism: Trematomus bernacchii (assembly GCF_902827165.1). Taxonomy (NCBI): domain Eukaryota; kingdom Metazoa; phylum Chordata; class Actinopteri; order Perciformes; family Nototheniidae; genus Trematomus; species Trematomus bernacchii. The sequence goes on from NW_022987469.1 coordinate 3,898,131, forward strand.
CTCTGAGGAGGACATGGGGATTTGCAAACTTTTAATTCCCCCCCCCATTTTACACAACACAAAATGGAGTCCACTATGGGCCGAAACTAACATGTATGTTTATGGCAGACGGATGCAGTGGGTCTCAGGAAGATAAATAATAACGGTGGGTTTGCTGCTGAGCTTATTTACTGTGCATACAACACACCTGGCACAGTTTATTGTTATTATATTGCCACACTGTACCCTATTGTATTGTTGCCTGTCTTGACTGGAAAATAAAAGGGAAACAAAATCACTGTACAAAAGATCAGCTGTATTGTCAAAATGTTTACAATTGACACGCTGTTCAGATGCCTCATAAAGCTGGGTCGCCGGTAAGGCAGTCCATTCGTCCCTGTACTCATTACTTTCACAAAGGTTATGTAATATGCAACATGCTGCCACCTGGATTTTGATCTTGTCCATCTTGCAGTCGTTTCTTTTCATCAAGCACCGCCACCTGCCCTTCAGTCTGCCAAAAGCGTTCTCCACCACCACTCGTGCTCGGCTTGTTTTGTGATTGTACGCAAGTTGCTCAGGCTGCATTAACTCAGTTACAAAGCTGTATAACATGAGCACAAACAGCACAACTTCAGTCGACTCCATCTCCATCATGTCTGAGGTCGGAAGGTAAACAACAGACGCCTAATGTACAGCGAGTGGGTGGGCGTCGCAGTATACGCGGGAAGTTTTTCTTCTTCTTCTCTTGTTTTGCAGCGGATTGCAAACAACTTTAAGGTGCATACCGCCACCTACTGTACTCGCTGTGAAGTGGTTTGTGGCCTGCCAGTAAAGCCAAAGCAGAAGAAGAAGAAGTGATGTCAGCGGCTCATTTGCGTAATCTTCCCTCAGGGAAAAGTACTCCGGTGTGAACGCGATCTGTACTAAGTGCCCTGGGGTAAAAAGCGCCGGGGCTCTTAGTGCCGGAACTAAGTACAGGAAAGTACTTGGTGTGAACGCGGCTATTGGGACCTTTCAGAGAGGTAGTTCACAAACCACCCCACTGCATGGCTGGATATGCCAATAGTGAGTAGCCTCTGCTTTAAGATGCGATGATCGACGGTGTCAAACGCTTTGGAAAGATCAATAAATAGAGCTGCACAACTCTGCTTATTATCTAAAATACACTTTCATTGTGGCAGTGATGGTGCTATGTTTCTTTCTGAAACCTGACTGATATTTAGACAGGATATCATTTGTACATAAAAACTCCTTTACTTGTTCACTCACTAGGCGTTCGAGAACCTTAGCCAGAACTGACCATTTAGAGATGGGCCTATAGTTATTTAAAATAGTTGCCTCCCCTCCTTTCAGTAAAGGCAAGACATAAGCTGACTTCCATACTTTTGCAATTGTATTTGTGCTGAGGGAGAGGTTAAAAAGAGAAGTGAGAGGTGGAGCAATAAAATCTGCTGCTATCTTTGAAAAGAAAGGTTCTACGTTGTCCGGGCCAGCCGGTTTCTTAGGATCTAACTTAGATAATGCTTCATGAACAACAGTTACAGTAAAAGGAGTAAAACTGAAAGGGTTTTCCAGACCACATTGTTCAGAGTCACAGACTGTGGTGTTCACAGTAGCAGAGTTAGTCACAGAATCAAACATAGAACCGCAGGACACAAAATGCTCATTAAAGCAATTTAACATAGTAGCCCTGTCCGATATAGAGCCAGATGCTGTGGTAATGCACGGAGGTAGCTCATTTCGGATCTCACCGGTGGATATCGATTTTATGGCTTTCCAAAATTTCCTAGGATTATTTAGGTTTTCTGTAGTAACTGACAAATAGTACTTAGACTTAACACTTTTGACATGTGAAGTGAAGCTATTCCTTAGCTGCCTAAAACGCAGCCATTCTACCTCTGAGCCTGATTTCCTAGCCTTTGCCCAGGCCTTGTTTCTCTCATGCAGGAGACTGGACAGTTCAGCAGAAAACCAAGGATTGTCTCGTCCCTTTACTCTAAATGTACGCAGGGGTGCATGTCTATCAATGATCTCCATAAAACCAAGATAAAAATAAGACCATGCAGTTTCTACATCAGCACACAGATCGATTTTTCCCCAATCAAACCCAAACAGATCATGTACAAAACCCTGCTCCACAAAATGTTTTATGTCTCTCTTTTGATTCAATGCTGAGTACAGCCAAACTTGACAGTCTCTTCTCTGTCATTGTAGACCGCAAATACCTCATTCCTTCAGTACTTGGGTCCGAATGCTTCTCGTTTTGCGCCGTACCATTCAAATGAAATCGCCGCCAATCATATTTCCGCGCTCGCGCCAGGGCCAAGGGAGGGGTTACAAGACATGCGTCTTGTGCTGCATTCACTTGCACTCGGACATTAGAGACTTTCTCTCATAAATGTCCGATGAGCCACAACTTTTCTTTCAAAACAAAGCTGCCAACTGGGGTGGCAGCTGGGGTGGCAAGGCCTATTTTTAGGGTGGCAGTTGCCACCCCATGCTACCCCGGTAGGTGAAACTAGGCTACTAGCTACAGTACAGATGCAACTAGATGAGCTGTTAACTCTCGCTCTGACTTTTTTTTTTTTAAACACACACGCATTTTTCCCACCCGCATTCCGCGAAGACCCGCCCTACTGTGCCTCTGATTCGCAGACTGTTGGTGGGGGAAAAAAAAACGCTGACGGGATGCTGAATGTGATTGGACCAATGCGTTGACAGACACACACACAGACAGTGGAACAGTCGGAGATGCAGAGCGCTGTTTGCAGTGGACATAGCGGAGAATTTTGACTCGTTGCGTTGTCTCGCAGATAACACAGATAACACAGATAATACAGATAATACATATGAAAAGTATAATTTGCTCAGAGTCCAGAGACAGTTGTGGTTCGGTCCGGATCCGGACCGGAGTCCGGACTTTGAGGATGCCTGCCCTAGTTCTAAATTCATCAACATTGAAATAAATGTATTATTAAAATAATATTGAACTGTTATCAAAACTTAGTGCAACTGTAGAAGCTTGCTATTTTCGGTTGTCTCACTGAAAATCACTTTTAACATGTTTTTTTACAGTCAATATGCAGAGACAAAGGGTCGCAGCTCTCACTATGTTCAATAATATTTGCCTTAAATACATTGAAATGTGAAAGTTGAAAAAAAAAGTGATGTTGCTTGGTAAAATGTAAATGTAACCTTTTGCTAAGAAAGTACACTCAACATCACTGATGTGTAGGTGATCTAGTTGTGGCATGTGGCATGTATATCAGTGTATTAGAGTCATTACTTTATTTTTTAAAACCAATAACTTTATGCATTCTTTGTAAATTATGAAAAAGGTATATGTACCTTGGAATCCGTGCTGAAGTTCTCTGCTGTTAGGAGTCCAGATCTGTCTCTCCTCCTCTGGTCCAGCCTGTCTGGATCACCTGAAGGACACTTTGAACAAACAGATGTAAAGTTACATGTGTGGCTTACAGACTTCTTTACATGAAAACAACTTTTTATCTTATTTTAAAAACAGGTCATAATATTATTGTTATACTTAAGAAATTGCTGGATATCACAGTCCTTATACTGTATCTTATCAGTTTGATTGAGTATTATTGTGTAGGTCCTTTTTATTTTACTGTTACTTTGGATGTGTTTTTCATGAGTCAGTCAAATGAATTTGTTTTCATATGCCATATTCATATGTATCACACACGTAAGGGTAAGACACAATCCTATTTAACAAATGCAATGCAATAGATAAGCTTAATTTTCACTGAAGTCACAGATAACGTCATATCTAATATTTAAACAAATCATTTCCTTGTCACTAAAGCATTGACTACGCTATTCATCGTCCTTAAATGCAGGCTCTAAGTTACATGTTCCGTTCTACAGCCACAAGGCTGTTTCTCAAGTGTGATGATAATAAAATGAAAAGAGGCATTGGTAATAATATTAAAAACAACAATGTTTGGGTCGTTCGTCAGATAGGCGGTTATCTGCAATAAATAACTCCAGTTCAACAAACCATATTACAATATCTAAGGGAGCGTTATTTCTGGACCATCTTGAAATGTGACGTTCGTATTTTAATTGTGAGGTTGATTTAATATACACTAAGCCTCTCTTCAACAATACGTTGATGTTAGCTAGTCTATTTTATACTATAGTAGAGCATAGCGAATTTAAATGAACCTTACACACGGCGACGCTTCTGCCCATTCACTTTGAATGGGGTGACGTCACGCTTCGCCGAACTGCATTGTGGGAGCAAACGCTTCAAAAGTAGAGCAATGTTCTACTTTTGAAGCTTCGACGGAAGCGTCAGCCAATCGAATCATATGGCAGTACAAGCTCTAGCCAATCAAACCGCGTGCTTGTGTGTCCGGGGCAGAGTTTCATGTGATTGGTTGTTGGTCGAGCATCAGACACACCGCCGGCAAGCTTCAAGGCACGCCGCCGTGTTTAAGCTCCGTAACGGCCCATCCACACGGCGGCATGCATTGAAGCTTCAACGCTTCTGCCCATTCACTTTGAATGGGGTGACGTCACGCTTTGCCGAACTGCATTGTGGTTCCGTCGCTTCGCTTTGCTCGCTTCAAAAGTAGAGCAATGTTCTACTTTTGAAGCTTCGACGGAAGCGTCAGCCAATCAAATCATATGCCAGTACAAGCTCTAGCCAATCAAACCGCATCCTTGTGTGTCCGGGGCGGGAGATTCATGTGATTGGTTGTTGGTCGAGTTTCAGACACGCCCACCGGCAAGCTTCAACGCACGCCACAAACCAACTATCTAACGTACAAGGATGACCTTATTTTACCAACCTCGCACAGAAGCCTTTTGGTATACAGTAGCATCCCACTTAATGTTTTACACTTCTCTATTACGTTTAACTTGGATGCTACGCATAGCATCGTTAGCACAGATGGAGCTACCGATTGCTCAAATGCTAACCCAACTCTAAACAGTCATTAACGTTAGCTTAATAAAAACACCAGTAACATAACATAAAGTACGCAGGGTTGACTTGCCGAAGAAACTGCATTCATGGACGGTCTGTTTTAACCGCAGATCAATCCTATATTTGCCTGACGAATAGTCCACCAGGAGCCAACACAACAAACACGGCCGAGTTCAAGTAGTGTTCTCCGCATGAGCTGAGCCCCTGTAGCATCACGGAGCTAATGGAGCTAACGGAGCTAGCAGAGAGACAGAGGAGCTAGGAGCAGCAGCCTCATGAAGGGGGAATCTAACTAGATACAGAATATGTTTTTTTGGATCCAGGCTAGAAACATGTTCATTTTCTGATGTTAAGTTGGATATTTTAACATAGGGTCTACGGGAATTGCTCCCATCTGCATCCATCGCCTACAGTTTGCAGCATTGGGCTTCATGGCACTGCCCCGGAGTTCGCCGCTTGGCTCTGATAGGCCAGAAGTCGGTTTGATTGCATTCGGGCTTGATTGCTTATCCTGTCTGAGTAGCCCGGATGATGCTGCATCGACATTTTTGACGTCGAATTTTAAACACCGAAATTGTGCATTCAAATTTTTTTAACTTGAATTTTTGGGATCTGAATTGACCATTCAAATTGTTTTAACTTGAATTGTTACATTTTTATTTCACATAGGTAAATTCGGAGCAAAAAAAATCAGATACATGATTTTCAAAGTAATTATTTTCAATGCTATTAATACGGTGTCTGATAAAATTCAAATACTTCTGTCGCTTGTTTGCTTCCATATACCCATACCTTTAAGAGACGGATCACGTTTTGTTCAGTCGGATAATCTCCACATGTCTACCCTACTTTAGACCGGAAGAAGCTTACTTCCGGGTTTTAGGACGTGTCACTATGGGTGTGGAGTCTTCGTGGAGGGAGGGAGGTTCCTATTGGTCATTTATTTGTCATGCTATTGTCTTTGTTGATGGATGATTCAGTAGGACATATAATAATGTATTACCAGAATAAAAGCTCAAAGCAGAATTCTGGTATTAAAAGTGTCTCCAGTAAAATGTTTGCCTTTAAAAAGCATTATCTAATACAGCGTAACAAAGTTTTATTATCAAGTTAAGCCTATTCATTTAAAGCTTCACTTGCCATTCGTAATTAGGTGAACATATTTACTACAGGCCTAGTTCTGTACTGAAGTGAACATCACACAGTTCTAAACTGAGGCTGCACTGTACAATTGTAATTTCCACCAAATCAATCTATAACACATGCAGAATATTACATTTCATAAAGTGTTACCCACTCTGAGTCACCATTACAAATGATGTTTAATACTACTGCTGTCACTTTAAAGTAAAAATGGTCCACAGACCTACACATCTGCAATAAGAATGATACTGTCTTTTCTTCTTGGACATTTTCTTCCAAGATTTGATATTATTAATATTTTGAAAGATAAAGATTTTGTCACAGTGCACAACAGCACCCTGTCACTCGATGGAATCTTCCAGAGTGATTTGTGCATTGTTTTTTGGAACATACAGCATAGGTTAGACGGAGGTTTGCAAAAGTGCACAGGCATCTTATTTTGACAAGGGATTGCAGTGAGAGATTCTTTAACCTTCATTCTATATCTACATATTGAACAAGAATATTTACTGTTAGAATTAGATAACAAAGCAGCATGCCCCTACATCTGACAGTCTGTGATTACTTTAGGAGTATTGGCCAATATGAACTTAAAAAAATGGTTCCACTGTTTTAGTGGTGGTTTAAAAATGATATATATTTATTTATAATATATTTTTTCCTTCAGATCAGTAAGCTGCAGCTGCAGACGGTCAAAGAGCGTTTCCAGGCCTTCCTCAACGGAGACACCCAGATCGTGGCGGACGAAGCCTTCATCAACGCCGTCCAGAGCTACTATGACGTGAGTCGATTATCTGTTACCTTCTGTCACCTGTAAAAGGGGCCATCAAAACAAAAAACATCACAACATAAGACAACAAATACACGCAGCATACATACTTAGGAATAAGGAATAAAGTGCATTAATTATTTCCAGGGGTATAAAAATAAAATCTATAATGTAATAAATAATAATAGTAGGTATGTATTTATAATAATAATAATAATAATGATATATATGTATATATATATACAGAGTCACATTTATTTCACATGCAGGATGATTAAGAGGTATGACTTTCAGGTGTCTTTGAGTCTGTTTGTTTTGGATTTGATACACCTGTAGCACCTGCCGGAGGGCAGCAGGTTGAACAATTGAAAGCCGGGGTGTGAACTGTCCTTAACAATGTTTTTGGCTCTCCTGAGGCAGCGGGAGGTGTAAATGTCCATCAAGGAGGGGAGAGGGCAGCCGATGATCCTCTGTGCGACTCTCTGGAGCCTCATCCTGTCGTCCTCAGTGCAGCTGGTGTACCACACTGTGATGCAGTATGTTAATAGGCTCTCGATGGTAGAGCGGTAGAAGGTCACCAGCAGCTTAGTGGCCAAGTTGTTCTTCCTGAGCACCCTCAGGAAGTGCAGACGCTGCTGGGCCTTCTTGATGACAGCTGTGGTGTTGTCCTTCCAGGAAAGGTTGTTGGTGATGAGGATGCTGAGGAGCTTGAAGGTGTGGACCCTCTCCACACACTCGCCGTTAATGTCGAGGGGAGCGAGGTCGGTAGTATTCCTCCTGACGTCTACGATGATCTCTTTGGTTTTTGTGGGGTTCAGTGCCAGGTTGTTCACTGAACACCACGCTGAGAGCTTCAGTACCTCACTCCTGTAGGCCGACTCGTCTCCTCCTGAGATAAGCCCCACCACAGTGGTGTCAGCAAACTTGACCATGATGTTCTCTGGGTGGGCTGGACTGCAGTCGTGGGTGTAGAGCGAGTACAGGAGAGGGCTCAGCACACAGCCCTGAGGAGAGCCGGTGCTGAGAGTGCGGGTGGAGGAGTGATGGGGGCCAAGTCTCACACGCTGGGGGCAGTTAGTGAGGACATCTTTGATCCAGGAACAGGTGGGTGGGGGAAGGCCTAGGTTTGATAGTTTGCAAACTAGAATGTCCGGGATGATTGTGTTGAACGCTGAGCTGTAGTCAATAAAGAGCAATCTGACGTAGCTCCCACGATGCTCCAGGTGGCTCAGTGCAGAGTGGAGAGCTATGGCGTCTTTAGTGGATCTATTTGCTCTGTAGGCAAACTGGTGTGGGTCGAGGGTGGGGGGAAGGCAGGCCTTTATGTGATGTAACACCAGCCTCTCAAAACACTTCATGATCACAGGTGTGAGTGCAATGGGGCGGTAGTCATTAAGGCTGTCTGTGGTTGCTTTCTTAGGAACAGGAATGATAGTGGCAGTTTTAAGGCAAGGTGGGATAACAGCGAGTTTCAGGGAGAGATTACAAATGCTGGTGAAGACCTGTGAGAGCTGGTTGGCACACGCTCTGAGCACCTTCCCAGGTACTCCATCTGGACCAGCAGCCTTCCTGGGGTTCACTGCTTTGAGCACCCGTCTCACATCATGCTCCTCCACAGTAAGTGGGGGGGTACTGGAGGCGGTTGGGGGCCGGAGTGAAGTTGCTGATTGCTGCTGTGGTGTCTCGAAGCGTGCAAAGAAGCAGTTCAGTTCCTCTGCTAGCGACACGCTTGAGTCCCCAGTTGTCGTGTCACACCCCCTGTAGTTGGTTATGTTCTTAATGCCCTGCCCAACCCACTCTCTTCAGTCTGCGTACAAATGACACGACTTTACACATTGGAAATGCGTGCAATAGATACGCAGAAGTCCGATTTTGCGTGCATATGATACGCTAACCATTCCCATTGAGATCTGAGGCCGAGTTTTGCGTGCATATGACACGCCACGTTAACCCACTCTCTTCAGTATCTCAAATACGTTTATTTTCTACATATCTTCTAGAAACATATTTTCTCCCACGTTACGTTTGTTATGAACGTATCTTAAATACGTTTATTTTCTACATATCTTTGCCATTTATTGTCTTGCTTATAATAATGATAATAGTCTTTTATAAATATCATTTTAGAGCACACATTTGAAATCGACGATCGGGCTCGATATATGGTTAAATTAAAATCAACCATATATCTTCTTCGTCCCTTTTACGTTCCAGACAATGCATGGCTCAGCGTAACAGACAGAACAGCGACCCCAGGTGTGTCTACATTGGAATTACATCTTCATTACTGAAGGAAAAATACTTTACCTAGTGTTTGTTAACTGGGTTTTTAATGCAGTTGGCTTTTCTTAATGGTTAGAATATTGCTATGAGTTATATCTGAAGCAAATTATGTTTCTGAAGATGTGTAGTCAATTCCACCTTTCAATGTAGCATAAATGTGAACTCTCATTACAGGAACAATACCGGAAACAGACGATGATAGAAAAGGACTTGTAGTTTTTAAAGATATTACTGATTTTCTTTGAATATAAGAATGTAAATACTGAGTTGAGAGAATAGTCAGGGGATTTGGGTGATGGGAGACACATCTATGGAATCACAATTTCAATAGCTTACCATTAAATAACGGATATACCTTTCTGTCTGTGATGTTTTACAAATCAGATATTAATGTGTAGAAGTAAAACATGAGAAATAGTATAGCAATATCCTGTACAATTATGTTAAAAACATGCATAAAACTACACATCTTCAGATGTTATACATACATAAGTGTCCTACACTAATAATACAAAGTTATTATTAGTATGCTGTGTGTACCTTGTGTGCACCGCCTAGTGGTTAAAGCACGTTATTGAATTATTTTTGTTGAATAATGTTATTTGATGAAAAAAATATTAAGAGTACATACTTTCATAGTGGGAAAGTAGAAGGTCAATGATAGAAATATAGAATATAAAAAATCAAGAAGATACTGTAAGTGATCTCTACAATAAAACAGTTTAGTGCCGGATGTACAAAGATATTAATATGAGGATGTGCAAAACAGACAAACTAATTAACCTTTATTAACACATTAAAGAATACTCTAAGTTAAGGTCTTCTTTTAAATAAGAAAAAAGCTTTGGGGGTATCTACACATAAATATTAAGCCTGACGTAAAGTACTTAACGTCTAATACATTGCTTTCCTGCAATGTTAACTATGTTGAAGCACTTATTTTTAACTGATATTATACACATTAATTATACTCTTATGTAGATAGTATAAGAAATGTGCAGAATATGACAGTTTAATGGTGGAAGTATACACACATATTGATAGATGTCTTGTAATGCACTGTTGAGGAACCTGTGACCCAAGTTTTTCATTCATTGCATAACTACACCGTAGTTGTGTATATGATATGTCAATAAACCTTAGAACATCTTTAAATCTTGAAAGGGATATGCAAAATAGCCATTATATACAGTTTTTAATTAACTATTAGTAGAGAATAACGAGTAATGAATATACTTTATAGGGCTCTGCAGATAAATGTTTAGTCTTTTCAAGCACCAACTATCAAATATCTCTCCTGATTGTTGGCACTTGACAATCACCTTCCCTGAATTTTACTCAGGTGTAACTAAAGTCTGATTTAAGGGTTGTTTATATTTCACATCATTAATCAGAATCTGCAAAGTAACTAAAATAAATGTAGTGGAGTAAAAATACCAGGTTAACCTCTGAATTGTAGTGGAGTAGAATTACAAAGTAACAATGAGCTATCATGTGGGTATATATTAATGCTGCGAATTATGTACACAAGCGATTTTCACCCATTTATTAATTACATGTTTTACATTTGTACACACCCATTTGTTTCCTGTCCCCTAAACCTCCAGGGCTGTACACAGTTTAATACTGTCAACTTCTAATTTTGGGAAAAACGAAAACGTCTTTTAAAACTACAATTCCCAGTAGAGACGTGCCATAGAGAACATGTTGCGAAACACAATAGCCAGCATGTGTAGTTCTGGGGGGGCGTTCAAGTCCAGTTTTGGTTAGTCTGCCGTGGTTTCGTTCCATTTCAGAGAGCTTTGACGCTCGGCGTAACCTTGGCGCACTGCCACTCCAACATCCAATCCCAGAGCTTGAAGATTAATCACGGGGTTTGTCAACGGGACTGTAGTCCCAAACGATAGCTGGGGATTATGGGTAGTGTAGTGTCTTCGGCCATCCTAAACTCTGATTTTTTTTTCGGATATCATATCGTATTAACACCATATCCCAACGTGCATATCTAAAACATAAAAAATGCATAAAATGCATATCTAAAACATCCCGAGCTTCAAGCTGAGGATCTTGGGTAATCAGTTTACCGTCTACGTCTGTTTCCGGTGACTTTATTTACGGCTAATAAGCATGCTAAAAAGCCCAAGATTATAGAATTAAACGAATAAATAAAAACAAGGACAATTGTGTGTTATTGTTGAGTGAATAACAGTGTGTTATTTAGAAAAGAATAACAAATTAGAAGGAAAAAAAGATTAAAAAAAATACAGATTTCATTATTCTGAGGCTCTGAGCCACATTTCTTTTCCTCACAGACGGCAAAAAAAGTCCGACATTATACGATTTAAAATAAAAACAATAATCGTGGCTTGGTATTGAGTAAGAACATGTTTTTATGAACCACACAGCTTCCGGTCTACCAAGAGCCGACCGGACCAAAATAAGTGGTGCAGGCATGAAACGTGGCGTGTCATATGCACGCAAAACTCGGCCTCAGATCTCAATGGGAATGGTTAGCGTATCATATGCACGCAAAATCAGACTTCTGCGTATCTATTGCACGCATTTCCAATGTGTAAAGTCGTGTCATTTGTACGCAGACTGAAGAGAGTGGGTTGCCCTGCCACACCTGCCTAGGGTTGTTGCTTGTGAGGTGGTCCTTTTTTTGTAAGGCAAGGCAAGGCAAGTTTATTTATATAGCAGCTTTCAACACAAGGCAATTCAAAGTGCTTTACAAAAATGGAAGACATTAAGAAAATGGCATTTAAAATCAGTCATTAAAAAGAAAAGATAATAAAATAACAGAGAGATAACCAGCAGGATTACAGTGTTACAATACATTTTGAAATAAAGATAGATATATTATAGGGAGACATACTGAATGAAATTTCTGTATGGTTAATATTTAGGCTAATTTCATCTTCTTTAATTTAAATACATGCATTTTTATTAACATTATTAAACAAAAATACAGTCTGCTTTTGATTAATGTATTAAGCTTAAACAGCATTTATAAACTTTTACTGTTAGTTCATTTTTTTTATGAAATATCTTGGTTTACAGGTTACCTATACTTAAGTAAAAAACATCTTATTTGTATTTATTTTATATTCTTTTTATCTGTATTGCATTTGATATTGAGGTAATCCAAAAGTGATGAAAAAAGTAACCAGGTTACACTACTTTTATATTGTGATACTCAGATTAGGTCACTGATTTGATTTTGACATGTAACTAGAGATTGTAATGGATTACATTTTTGAAGTAACCCTCCCAACCCTGGTTATGGTAATAAGGACGTGGATGCTTTGAGTGACAGGTGGGTCTCAAGTCGCCAGGAACCAGCTATCTGCTTTGCTGCGTCACAAAGCCCCGCCCCCTGCTCCACCGTCCCTCCCCCTTTGTGTCAGCTCAGCTCTGCATCATGCCGCTGGCATATTTAGCTATAGAGTGGCGAAGTCACGCCCATCTACTTCCGCCCCATGGGACCTTATTTCGGAAAAATAATGTATTGAAGTCAATGGAGAGAGAAAACTTATCTTTCGATCCCGTTTGAATTGTGCAATGAATTACACATATGATGTTTGTCAATCTTAAAAAATAATTTCCATGTCAAAAAAGTCACAGTTTGTCGTAAAACTGTTGAAATATAAGACTATGAAAAATACGTAACTAGAAAGACTACAAATCCCAGAGTCACGTAAGTGATGTCACAATTGTTTTCCTCCACTAAGAGATAGCTAAGATCAGCGCCATATAGATAGAATCTATCTATATGGCGCTGGCTAAGATAAGATAACTTTAACAAGATGCCTGTGTGCTTAGTACCACGTTGTTATTATACCAGCAATGGGTCTTGCTCGTTCTTTCGCTTCCCGTCTGATGAAAGGACCAGGAGTGTCTGGATCAAGCTAGCTAGTAGCTAGCACGCTAGTTAGCATTACAGCCTTGTCATTTTTATTAGCCTTAACATGAAGTAACATTAAGTAACCCAAAATGTTAAACAGTAAGAGTAGTAGTCATATTTCGTGAACCCTTTGAAGAGTACTGTCACCGGTGTGATCATTCTATAATACACAATTCAAGCCCGGGGGAGAAATGCTAACGCTAACGCTAGCATCAGCCCCACCTAGTGTCAGCAGAAAGTATTACAAATAATGATTACAAAAATGCAAAAAAATAAATAAAAAAATATATAAAATATATTTTAAGATCATGTTTAATCATCTGATTCGTCTGTACATTGCTGTTTTAGTCTGTGTTCTTCTAATTAGTGTGTCTACAGTCACAGTGTGTGCCTATTGAGCTGTTTAGAGCCATGTGGGACAAAACCTGATTATGCCCCTTCCTCTCGCTGTGAAGTGAACGGTGACTGTAAAAACTACACTGCGCATGCTCAGAGTATTTTGTAATGTAATGTGTGTGGCAAAAAAATAATGACCAGAGGGGCACGGAGCTACCATCCCCACCATACGTCATCTCAAATCATTCAGAGCTGATTGGCTGTAAGTACGTGTGCCGCGAAAAGTGTGGTGCTTGAAGAGGAGGAGAGAGAGCTGCAGTGGCGCGTCCTAAAACCAGGAAGTAAGCACAAAAAAGCAATGAGATTTCTCCAGAGGATTTTAGAAAATAGCTCGAAATAAGATCTGTGGGAAACGTACCTGTTAGATAAATGCACGTTTTGATTAGCCGGATAACATCCACATGTCTACCCTACTTTTATAATTTTTTTAACATAAATCTATGGATTAGATTTATGATAGACTTTTGAAACTACAAGAAGATAAGGAGGACTTTTGCAAAAAAGTAATAGAAATGTTTGTCCAGAAGGATAGGCAAATGGACTTCATCTTCAAGTCAAGGTAAGACCGCCATTTTATTGAAAATGGGATCTTACTAAGAGAGAACAATTCAATATTTAAATGATAAAATTACATTTTTTGGGTATCCTTTTGTTGAACTGTCTGTTTAAAATTAATCGAAGCATCAGACAAAAAAAGCTTTTGAAAATAATATTATATTTTGGTTTAGGTCAAAATATAATATTTGTAAACCTGAAGAGTCAGTGCCAGTGCCTCAGCAGCCATGAACCTCACTGCACGTCACTGCAGAAGCTTATATATAGACATCTAAGTTTTTTGTGCCCCACCACTTTTGTACATATAAAAACGCCACTGGACATTAAACATTAAAAAGACCAGGCAGTTCAGAGAGAATCAAAGGAAGGCAGGCAGGCAGCTTTGCATGACATTCTTCAGGACGTGTTTCATTGTGGTGATAGTGAGGGTAGTCAATCGTTTTGTTGACAAGACAGTAGTGACGGCCATCTTGGTGACGTGTGTTGTTGACCAGAGATGTAGTTCATTGAGCGTTTCACACAAACAAATGTGTTACTTCACAGTTTTACGACACATTTTTTTTTTTTTGACTTGCAAAATTATCTTTTAAATTGACAAACATCATATGTGTAACATCATATGGCACAATTCAAACGGGATCGAAAGATAATCTTTCTCTCTCCATTGACTTCAATACATAATTTTTCCGAAATAAGGTCCCATGGAGGTCCACCGGAAGGGGAGGGACTTCGCCACTCTATTGTCTTGTACAGTCCATGGTACTCATGTTCTGTGTGTTGTAGTTTTGCTTTCACATAATATAGCTTTAGCTTGACGCCCTATATTTAATCTGTTGTATTGCTTATTCTTAATTTGACAATGTCTATGTTCACTGTTAAATAACGTAACAAAATACACATGTTTTGCTTATTAAAACTAAACTTTTGACACATAGATCCCATAGATCCATCAGTATATATCTGTTGTTAATGCTCTTTCCATGCTCAGACAGATTTCCTCCATGTTCTATTATCTTTTTAAAGTCAACAGAGTTCACAATACATAGGTCATAATACCGTTGTTGTTTAATGAGTTGATGTGTTTCTTAAAAGCTTTCTTACTAACGCAGGCGTTTGCTGGTGCTGTTGGTTTCTATAGAAGGAACATGTTTATTTGTTGGCCTGCTGGAGTGACACATTGACTGGCACTTTCTTATCAGTTAATGTGGCAGCACCAGCCAGCCATATGAGAAAGGTGTGATATTTAACAGAGGAAGCTGGTGACACAGGTTATCCAATTCAATTAAAAAGCCAAAGCTCTCAGACGGCTTTAGCTCCAGGCTGGAAGTGACGCCGGCAGACAGAGGGAGAGACGGACAGGAAGAGAAAGATAGAGGAAACAGAAACAGAGGTTTACACAGAGCTGACAGAGACATCAGTGTGTCCATTTACTACTCATCAATCACCAGCTACAGCTTTAATGCAACGTGTTGTGGTTGTGATTTCAATTCTTATTTGTTTTTACTGAACACACATACTTAAAGTCAGTTTTATCCTTCCGTTATGAAAATGGGCTCTCTACAGAGAAGTAGCATTTCACACTGAAGTCCTTGATTCAAACTCAAATAGTATTTTGGGGTCATGATGCTTAGTACAAATGGTACAATACTTATATAAATAATACATGTGCACTGTTGTGTATGTACATACAAATAGAAAAATACAAATGTACTGTAAAGGGAGATACAAATAAAGATAAAAGGCACCACTGGTAGTGCAGGAATGGGAACATTTATTAGTGTGTTAAGAGTGCAGAAAGGCTCAGGAGAAGTGTCCAGAGTCAGCTGGATGGAGGATGGAGCCCTGGTCTACCTGGTGTGCGGGGGGGGGGGGGGGGTCAGGGTGTTGCTGAAAAGGTGTTACTGTGTTCTTCCAGAAGGGCGAGAGTGTGGGCGAGAGGTATTTACCCATGATGCAGTAGCTTTAGCATGTTCCTTCTTTAAGAACACAGGCCCAAACTTATTGATGAGTTTACAGAGATGGAAAAAGTACTCAGCTCTTTACTTAAAGGAAACCTATCATGCTATATTTAAATGATATATTGTAGGGCCATACCTATATAATGTATATTTATACGTTTTTGTTTTCAAAATACCAAACAGATCATGCATTTTAGCCATGCCTCATTTCGCTCTATGTGCTGTCTGCTGTCTACGGGTCTGATTCTGCTGACCACGCCCCCCTGCAGGAGAGGGGAGACGTGCTCTGATCAGCTGCTGGGCTGTCAGAAGAGGGGGAGAAAAAGAGATCTCCGTCCTCCGTGTTTTATTATATAGAGTCGTTATTCATTTGTTTTAAAGCTCAATAAATAACAAAGAAGACCTTTGACCGGCACTTTTCTAATTTTGTCCGGAAGATTTAAACTTTAACGGACATCTTGACCGGCGAAACAAGCTGAAACTCAAACTCTGCCGCACGGTCCCCTCGTTCCTTGGAAGAGGCGGAGAGGTGGGTGTTTGTCATCTGCTGGTGGACTAACCGGAGAGAATTACAGTGCTTGCCTCGACGGGGAGGGATTGCATTGCAGCGGGAGCAAACGCTTGCCTCGGGGAGGGAGAAAGAAAGCCACAGCGGAGAATAAACAGAAGGGTAACCATGGTAACCAAGTCTTCTTCACTGCTTTTGTGGCAGACTACAGCGCCACTTACAGGCCTGGCATATGTACTACAGCGTCTCCAGCGCTTTCGAACGGCAATGGCCGTGGCTGTCTCCTCCTGATTGGTGGAGTTGGCCCAATAGCCGTAGCGCCACCGTCCTGACGTCACGACAGTGTTCAAATCTGGATCAGTTTTGATCAGATCCGTTGCAGCCCCTTTTTTAGAGATTTGGGTATGGAGGAAAATAGAGAGGGTTGTGTTTTCTGACACTTGGTGAGTTCCCTGGAACACCGGGGACACATATTCATGTATAAAAGACGTACAAAAGTGCATTTTGCATGATAGGTCCCCTTTAAGTAGAAGTAGAAGTACCAGAGTGTAGGAATACTCTGGTACAAGTCAAAGTCCTGCAAACAAAATGTTAAAAAGTAGAAAAGTATTAGTATCAAAATATACTTAAAGTAGTCATTGTGCAGATTGGTCCATTTCAGAATAATATAAATGATATGTTTTATAATTATTGATGCATTAAAGTGTTATCAAAGCTAGTTGTAATGACTGTAAAAAAAATGTTTTTTATGTATTTTATGCGCTTTGACTTTAAACTAAACACCTTAAAGTCTCCTTCTTCCTGCATTAAATGTGCCCCTCACTCTGAGTTTGTGATGCATAAAGAACATTTCACAAACTGGTTGCAGGTGTTCCTCAAGAGCGACCGTGTGTCCCGGATGGTGCAGAGCGGCGGCTGCTCGGCCAGCGACTCCCGGGAGGTTTTTAAGAAGCACATAGAGAAGAGGGTGCGCAGCCTGCCTGAGATCGACGGCCTGAGCAAGGAGACGGTGCTGAGCTCCTGGATCGCCAAGTTTGACACCATCTACCGAGGAGAGGAGGACCCCCGGAAGCACCAGCAGAGGATGACAGCCAGCGCCGCCTCCGAGCTCATCCTCAGCAAGGACCAGCTGTACGAGATGTTCCAGCAGATCCTGGGCGTCAAGAAGTTTGAGCACCAGCTGCTCTACAACGCCTGCCAGGTCAGTGCTCCAACTATACCTAACTGTTTATCTGTGAATATGTGACAGACACTTCTGTGCATCTCTTTTAGTAGTTTATTTCACGAAACAAAATGATTGTCTTACTGTACCTCTGTATACATTTTAATGTGTTCTTTGACTCAGGTGTCAGTGTTGAAGTGCGGAATAAGAGAGCTGTTTGACTGAGTTTATTTTGTCATTCAATAACTCCAAAATAATTTAAAAAATAATAATAATCAGTAGGGGATGATGAGTCCAACCAGTTGGTGCTATTTTTTGTTATTGTAGAAACTGTGGTAATGAAGAGGAAGAAAAGGTTTGTCAATGAGAGATTTGCTGTTTTAAGAGCTATCAACTTACGTCTCTGGCACAGGAAGATAACATCCCCATTCTTTATCCCGCCTACAAAGCTCTGATGCGATGACAACATTGGAATCAATACAAAACATCTGTCTTATCCATGGTGTCATTTGTAATAATGTAATTATAGCTATAAAACTTTATTTTGAATTTTTAAAGTGGACCTATTATGCTATATTGGAAAGATATATTGTAGGGCCATACCTATACAAAACATGTCTGTGAAGTTTTTTGCTTAAAATACCAAACAGATCACCCATTGTAGCCATGCCTCATACTACTCATACCCCTCTTTTGCAGCCCTGTTCCAAACAGGCTGATTCTGCTTTAAATTGAACGTTGCTAGCCATGCTCCTTTGTAGCGTCACGCAGCTTTCTCCTGCTAGAGAGAGATTTCTACCGGGAGAACTCAGCTAAACGCTGTGGTGATTAAATGCCATGTTATGCTCCTAACCACTTCAAGCTTTATTTCTGAAACAGTATGGAGCTCAAACCTTTCTCTCTGGCAGGGTTTACCACAAGGACATTACGTTACACATATTCTCTCCAGTAGCCTACAGCCTACTAGCTCTGAGTGTTAGCATGTTTGCTAATGTAAACACACAGCATATTACTCCCAAAACACTCCGCGCATTGTTTCTTATACAGCACATAGCTTCACATGTTCTTTCTTAAGTGTTTACCGCTAGAACAGTTCCATTATATGTATTATATATAGGGATGTCCCGATCACCTTTTTTTGCTCCCGATCCGATTCCGATCATTTGATTTTGACAATCTGCCGATACCGATTTTTCCCGATCCGATCTTTATGCAATGCATTAAGAGAAAAAAAAGGAAAAAAGCATTCAAGTTGTCCCTTAAACCTCACGTTCTCCACCACAGATAACGGCTGGTCATCCAACGCGATGAATTCAGCTATCTTGGCTGTTATTTTTTTGGCCTTTTCACTGTTCTGGGGCAGTTTCTCTTTCCTTTTAAAAGTCTCTGAAAGTGTCGGTTGTTTCAGTGCCGTTACCTGAGTGGCCGCTGTGTACTCGTCGTGTTGTTGTTGGTGTTTGTTTCTCAGGTGGCGTATTAGATTGGTCGTGTTGAACGTAGCTCTGTTCTTTCCACCACGCGGAACCTCCGCCTTGCAAACATTGCATCTGGCTGTTACACTGCCTTCGCTTTCAATTTTATAATACTTCCAAACTCCTGACATCTTTTCTGTCCCGACTCCCGAGGCATCAGCTGAACGTAGCCTCTTGTTAGCTTACTGCTACTATTAGACACTGCGCCCACTCTGTTGCCAGATTTGAGAGAAATAAGCAACCAGGTCTATGAAAACAAGCCCAAAAGAAGCAACACATACATGATGTTGTGTAATTTTAAACCAAAACTAAGGCCTCAGGATGACTTTAAGACGTGAACATGGTCATTTTTGTTTTGTAACATTAAATAAAATAATAAAAATATTTTATAATCCCTGTTTTTCAGGTCTCAGGCTCGAAAATGACATTTCCAGAACAAATGACCATATCTTCCCTTCTAAAAGGGGAAAATTAATAATGTTTTTTCTCAAAGTAATGATAAACCTGTGAGTTGGATTTAGAACAGTCAGAATCAATATAGATGTTTTTTATTTTAAAGAAAATTCAGATTGAACATAGTAAAAAACTGTAAATTATAGTGTCCGTCCAAAAATTATTTGTTACTTATAGTGAAAACTACCCTTGAATGATGGGATGGTAGACTAAAAGCTTTAGGAATCCAAAGTACAACATATAATAAGTACCCTGTATCGAGATTGATGCAAAACAAGTGACATTTGACCTTTTTAGAGAGGTTTAGCCAAAAGAACTCCACCTCTGGGGTCATTTGGGTGGAAATGGGCGTGTTTGCCGTTTCTCTGGAACCCATTGGTAAGTGTTCAGTGGATTCAAAGCGTTAAACAATGCATATGAAACCTATTATAAAACAATACAAATTAAAGAGGCAAAAAAGCCAACCTCATTTTCAATACATTTACGTTGGATCAAAACTCCATCTCACATGTGTGGACGCTCTGCAAGGTTCTGTGGCAAACCGAATGCAGAGAAGCAGGGGGGGGTTCAATCAGCTGAAAATGTGCTGCGGGATGATAATGAGTTATTAATATGCAGACTGCGATGATAATCACAGAGCAGGCAGATAAAGCAGATGGATGTGGTAATAATGTGTCCGTGGTCTCTGGATCCTCAGCCCCTCACTCAGCAGCTCTACAAGTCTCTCTGTCTCTGTCCACAAACATGTTCCAGCTCTTTGGCGTTTACAGTTTGATCATTTGCCAACAGCTGAAGTTTGACATGGAGGTCAAGTGTGGCAGGGAGAGTGGTTTATAAAAGGCACATCACTTCTAAATGGATTCAGTACCAAGGACAAACTGGTGAGCTGCTTTCTATCGACTCTCAGAGGGGTTAGCGCTGCCCATATACTTTGATTTATATCTCACGGAGGAATTTCCTAACAGACATCAGGGGGATGTCTATAAGTTCCATCATTGCAGCAATTACAAATGATCTCTGTTGAATTGTTTAAGTGTTTTAATATGGACCCAAATCTTTACTAAAATATTCTGAAAACACATACAAGTGGTCTTAAAGCATAAACAATGTTTTAAAAACATATTAAATTAACATACAGGCCAGGTGATGTTCTTAAGTGTATGATACATTCAGACATTCAAATATTTGAGTTAGAGACAATTATTTGTTTCTTATTTTTTATGATTTGGTAATTTTTTTACCAACCAAATATGATACAATTAAATGCCCACTACAGTTTCCAGATCTCAAATAATGGATTTTGAAGTCCATGAGGAAAAATGATGTGTCGTTAATCAACACAATCTTTAAAAAAACGATATTTCTTTATATGTTAACCCCATACGCACATTATATAGAACAATAGATATATTTATGGGGTTAGATTTGTCTCATAAATATTTGTGTGAACATAAAAATAATTTGTGTGTAAATATGTGATTTGTAAATGTAAAACACCATCCACAAATGCATTTAAAAGATTTGCAAACTCACAAATAAATGTGCAAATGTAAAACGGATCTGCAAATATGCAAAATATTGCTACAGTGTGCCTATTGAGCCGTTTTGAGCGACGTGGGTCAACGTATTGCTGTTCATTATAGTAATACAAAAACGGTGCATTAACCCTCTTGAGTCTTTTTTAGATGTCTCCTTAAATCACCTTTTAAATGTACTTGTTATACATGGCACCCCGTGTGTTACATATCAAAATGTTCAGGACAGTCTCTGTTCTAGGTATAAAGTCACTCACCTTAGAGCAGTGGTTCCCAAACGGTGTGCCGTGAGGCAAGTCCGGGTGTGCCGTGGGATTTTGTAACAACCATACGTTATTATTGCAATATACAACTACACAAAAATAATTATTTTTGTATTTACTATATCAGTACTTTGTATGCACTAATTTCATAATACAGAGGCAAACTCTATACCTAAAAACAATTCTTTAAAAAAAAATCCTCACAGAACCCCATATTTCGCTGTTAAAAGTTGCACAGGTGGGAATTATAAGACCGTGACACATCGAAGGCTGAAGGACAACATTAAAACAGAAACACGCAAGAGGGAAAATGGAGCGCTTTCTTGTGCGGAGCAAACCACCAACCACCAGTGCAGAGACTGCCGACAACCCACCACCGAAAGAAAAGAGGAAAAAAACTGTCAGCAGACAGTATCATGAAAGTTACCTGTCTTATGGCACTGCAGGCGAGCGGCAGATTTCCCCTACAAATAGACGAATCTACTGACATAAGTGGGGCTGCCCAACTTATGGCAAACGTCAGATATGTTGATGCTGACTCGATCAAAGAGACGTTTTTCTTCTGCAAAGAAATGGAAAGCCATACTACGGGAGAAGATGGTGAATTACATCAAATCAAGGCCCCTGAAATCTCGCCTCTTCTCCCAGCTGTGCGCCGAGATGGGAGCCGACCACCAAAGCCTGATCCTCCACACAGAGGTACGTTGGCTGTCACGGGGGAAAGTCCTATCCCGTCTTTATGAGCTTCGGGAAGAGCTTTTGGAGTTTTCACGTGAACACGCTGTCCCACATAAAGACAAGCTCGCGGATGAGAGGTGGTGCGCCAGGCTACCTCACAGACATATTTGGGCATCTCAACGAGTTAAACGCCAAGCTTCAGGGCAGGAATGAAAACATTTTATCATCCACAGACAAGATTCGGTTCTCTACTCTGGTTTACATGAAGAACAACAGGAGGTCACAGCTCTCTGTTGAACAGGACTTGCGAGTGGCCCTCTCCTCAGTGCCACCAAGGATTTTAAAAATCTGCGCGCCCTGACAGGCACATGTATCTCACTAATTTGTAAATCGGCAAAATATTTACAATAGCACATGTTTCAATGCTGATTGCTGAAATGTTACATTTATAATTTGTAGTTCAGGCCCATGGACAGTGCAGCTTCCTTGCATTGACAGTTCTCTGTGCTGAATTTCTGCTGAGTCTTTGCCTCATTCTTAATTTTGTGACCTGTCTGGTTTAAATGAGTGTGTTGCTGCTTTGATGAAGCCTAATTTGATAAAGTTTCAAATTTAATTTCTGAAATATTTCATTAATAAATATTTCATGAGTAATATAGTTGTCTTTTTCAAATTATATTTGGCATTAGTAAATAATTATGCACATTTACAGATATTTTACATGATATGAGTGATAACACGTGTTATAAGGGCTATTTTGCACAATAGGTGTGCCTTGAGATTTTTACTTGTCCTTTGGTGTGCCTTGGGCACAAAAAGTTTGGGAACCACTGTCTTTGAGCACTGTGTGATGAGATAATTAGCTCTAAAGCTGAACATTTGACATCCGATTTTTTTGAAATCTTCAAAACTCTTGTGAAAACACAGACTTACTCATGTCATCCATTTTTCTGGTGTTTTAGATTTGGTTTATCAAAGTCTTAGGTTCACAAAAGTAGTGTAATATATGACAAACACTGTACATTTGTAATTCATGTCTAAAATGAACATGTGTACATTTGAATTTTGAGTAAAATAGTTGTTTATCAATCTACTTTCCCCACAGCAGGGACTGAGATACATCAGGACTGAATGACTTACATACCAAGGTTGTGTGATGTGTACAAATACAAATTCAGCATTAGAACTCTTTTTCAACCAACAATTTATGATAAATATGTTTTTTTCAACCAACTATTTATAAAAATACAACAAACTGGAAAATCTTACTATTTACAATATCAGAACTTTTTCAACCAACTAAAACATGTAAAGACAGTGGCAGGGTCTTTGTCCATCTTCCAAGACAGTGGGGCTGGCTGCTGTGCAGGTGGGGGTGATGGTGCAGGGCTGCTGGTGGCTGTGTTGGAGGGAGGTACGTTTGATTGTCCCGGGTTGATGCTGGTGGCTGTGTGGGGGGTACGTGTGCTCTACGAGATCTCCTTGCTGGCCGGGTTGATAGATAGATAGAATTGGAGGGATGAAACCCTCTTTAATGGCCACACATGCAGAGCACACAGCACACACAGTGAAATGTGGCCTCTGCATTTAACTCATCCTAGTACTAGGAGCAGTGGTGGCTGTGTACGTGTGTTCTAAGAGACCTCCTTGCTGGCTGAGTTGATGCTGGTGGCTGTGGCAGAGTTTCCGTTAGCCGGTAATTACCGGACTTTGACCGGTAAAATACGCTGAAGACCGGCAAATCGAAATCTCTCCGGTCAAAATAATTTCCCCTTAGCACAATACCGCATCAGTTGCGCCCAGGGCCGGTTTTTGGCATAGGGGCCAGATCTGGGGGGGCGCCAGCTAAAATCTCGCCTAGGGCAGCAAATTGGCTAGAACTGGCCCTGGTTGCGCCACTTATGTGACAGACAAGAATAGTATATGACAGACAAGAAGAGTATGTGACAGACAATAATAGTATATGACAGACAAGAAGAGTATGTGACAGACAAGAAGAGTATGTGACAGACAAGAATAGTCATTTCTAATGTCTAACATTTAATGTGGAGAAAGAGATGTCCTGTATGGTTTGATTGTGCGTTGATCTGTTGGTAATGCCTCGGGGTTCCGGTGGGCATGTAAACCAATGCTGCGCTATCCTTTGCGGCCTCACCCGGTTGCATAGCGACGCTTATTGTTTAGTTGTCTTGATAAGCAGGTACAGTAGTCATATCATTAGCTAGAACTAGCTAGATCTGATCGATATAGACATAAACGCGAGGGAAGTCTAATTTGACGGGAGAGAGAGATCAGCTGCTGCTGACGAGTCGACACGCAGCTCTGCATGATCACATGCAGCGGTGAGCGGAGCAAAACACACACTTCAGGTTAGAAAATCACACTTAGCTATTTTTAATTACCTCAAACTACCTAAACTAGTTATAGATATGTTTAGTTTTACTGTCGGGTCACTCATTACTGGATCAGCGAGCTGCATGATACTGGCGGGCTGTCAGGAGAGGAAGAGAGCGCTCCGTTTATTATTCCTGTGTTATTATAAATTACTGTACACTTTTGAATAATGTAGTTAATCTACTGTAGGCCTAATTAGTTTGTTTAATATCGAATCATATCAACATTTTTTAAAGCTCAATAAATGACAGAGAAGACCTTTGACCGGCACTTTACTCATTTTGTCCGGAAGATTTAAACTTTAACGGACATGTTGACCGGCAAAAAATTCTAACGGAAACTCTGGGCTGTGGTGGAGGTCTTTGTCCCGAGGTGTATCTTGACCTGGTGGCAGGCACAGATGGAGGTGGAGGCAGCTGTAGTGATGCTGGTCTGCTGGTCCTTGGTGGTGATGGCTCTGGTGAAGGCCCTTGAGCCACAGTGTATCTTGACCTGGGGGCAGGCACAGCTGGAGGTTCTGGCTCCTGGATATATGCCGCCTGTATATAGGCAGATGTGAAACCCTCACTACTCACCTATTTCATATCAAAGAATAGACTTGGGGCTCAGGATCCGTGTCTCTGGGCCCCTCAGACTTGCTGCAGACGTGAATTAGTGATTCAAGTGACGTGATTCAAGATGGCGCCTGTGTCGGCTCGCCGCTCGCTGAGCTCTCTACCTTTAGCTGTCCTGTTTTTGTTTTATGTTTGTCAGAATGTCTCTGCTCTGCTCGTTTATGATCGCCAAGCTCTCCTCCACCTCAGACCCTCACTGGAGTTGATATTGCTGCCCAAACCGACATCTGGCAACCATAAATCGTCCCCCCCACCTCTACTGTCGGATATCCCCACTTACCTACGCCGGTCACACTGCATCCTGCCTCGCCGAAAGCGCTTTCGACGACGGGGAAAGCGTGGTGGTGCACTGGTCCATCTGAAGGCATACCTGACGGCTTCTTCTGTGAATTATCCACGCCTCGGATGTCACGGCCCTCCCGCTGCACGCCAAGTGAGGGATCGGTGGATTCGCCCCGGTTTTCCGGAGCTCCGGACTCTGAGGGGCCCGCTGGCAGCTCCTCCTGCCCGACTGACTGCTCCCGGCCCGCGCGGCGTTCAACACGCACATCTTCGTCAGCTGAGACGCACTACACCTTCGGCAAGCCCGGAGCGAAAACTTTGCATGGCTTTGCTAAATGCTAGGTCGATAGCAAACAAAACGTTCCTGCTAAACGACTTCTTCACCTCTCGTGAACTGGATTTTATGTTCCTGACGGAGACCTGGGCTCACGCTGGCGAGTATACACCGTTCTCTGAACTTCTTCCTCCTGACTGTACATTCTTCAGCTCCCCCCGTGCCACTGGCCATGGTGGGGGCATAGCATCAGTGTTTAGAGCTAACCTCCAATGCCGATTGCTTCACCCTGTATCTAGCTATGCCAGCTTTGAGTTGCAGCTTTTTGAACTGAACCCGGCCTCGCCTATACTCTGCGCAGTCGTGTATCGTCCGCCAAAGTGTAATAAGGATTTCATAAATGACTTTTCGGACTTTCTGTCCGGGATCATGGTGAAATATGATCGTGTTTTGATCTCCGGAGACTTCAATGTCCATGTGTGTTGCGAGTCCAAACCTCTGGTTAGGGACTTTTTAAATCTCCTTGATTCCTTTGGTCTCGTTCAGTCCGTGGCTGGCCCAACACACGAAAAAGGACACACTTTGGACTTAGTATTATCGTTTGGACTGTCTGTATCTGTGGATGAAATATGTGCAGCAACGCGTATCTCAGACCATTTACCGGTTCTGTTTACAACCACCATCCCTTCCGCAGGAGTCGAATCACGTGCCCCGGCGCGTCGTCTGCGTTCGATTAACCCCTTGACTGCCTCACTGTTCTCTGATGCTTTTAATGCTTCTCCGATCTGTAAATTAGATGTGAACTGTGCCTTTAATGCTGATGAGCTTATCTCCATGTTTGATTCGACATGCACACTAATACTGGATTCTGTTGCTCCTTTTACGCTTAGACGCACCAAAGTTCTATCAGAGCCGTGGCTCAATGACTGTACTCGTGATCTCAGACGCGCTTGCAGGCGTGCAGAGAGAAAATGGAAAAAGGATAAACTCCATGTCTCCCTAGAAATCCTTCGTGCTTGCCTTTCTGACTACCAGACGGCAGTCAAAGCAGCCAAAACAGAGCACATTTCTCTGTTAATCTCCAAAAACAGCCATAAACCTCAGGTTCTTTTTAATGTCCTCAACTCGATCATTAATCCCTGTGATGTTTCTTCTATTGTCCCATCAACTACTCTCTGTGATAAGTTTCTTACATTTTTTATTGAAAAGGTATCTGCTCTTAGGCTAGCCCACACTAGTGCTACCCCAGATCCTGCTCCTTTTCTGTGCCCTGCTGTCCTCGACCACTTTGAGCCTGTATCCCTCTCTTCTCTCTCGGATGTAGTCAAGCACCTGCGGCCGACAAACTGCACCTCAGACAGCATTCTCTCTCGCCTTCTCAGAGATGTTTTAGAATCAGTTGGAGCAAGTATTTTATTACTTTTAAACACCTCTCTTACCTCAGGATGTGTCCCAGCTGCCTTCAAACATGCCGTGGTTAAGCCACTCCTTAAAAAGAAAAATCTTGACCCCTCCATTCTCGCAAATTTTAGGCCCATCTCCCAGCTACCTTTTTTATCAAAAGCCCTGGAGCGAGTAGTCTACGCCCAGCTGCAGTCTTTCTTAACCACGCATGGAATCCATGAAAAGTTCCAGTCTGGCTTCAAACCCATGCACAGCACTGAAACAGCCCTTTTAAGAGTTTTTAATGATCTGCTCCTAGCCGCCGACTCAGGTAGCCCAGCTGTCTTGGTGCTGTTAGACCTGACAGCTGCCTTTGACACTGTGGACCATAGCATCCTGCTGTCACGGCTTGAACAGTCCGCTGGCATCACAGGCTCTGCCCTTGCATGGTTCAGGTCCTACCTGACAGACCGTAGCTTCTCAGTATAGCTAGGTGCCTTCTCCTCTGCCAAAGCCCCTCTTACCTGTGGGGTTCCCCAAGGCTCGATTCTGGGCCCCATCCTTTTTCTACTGTACATACTGCCCCTAGGTTCAATACTCACAAAACATAACATTCCCTTCCACTGCTACGCCGACGATGTACAGATATATCTGCCTCTAAAAGCAAATGTCTCACACTCACTACAGCAGCTGATGGACTGCTTAGCAGAGATCAAATCCTGGCTGAGCAAAAACTTCCTCAACCTCAAAGAGAGCAAGACCGAGGTCATCTTTTTTGGACCGCAACCTCCAGCCTCTCCGGTTGATATTCTGGGCTCTATCAAAAAAAACATCCTCCCCTCGGTCATGAACCTTGGAGTGACATTCACCAGCACTTTTAAATTTGACAAGCAGGTTAGCACCGTAGTAAAATCCTGCTTTTTTAAAATAAGACTATTGGCCAAAACCAAGTCGTATTTATCTTTTAAAGACTTAGAAAGGGTTATTAACGCCTTTGTAACCTCGAGACTGGACTATTGTAACGCTCTGTATGTGGGTATGGACCAGGCCTCAATCAAACGCTTACAGCTAGTCCAAAACGCTGCTGCACGTTTGCTGACTGGTCACAAAAAGCATGACCACATCACCCCTATTCTGGCCTCACTACACTGGCTTCCAGTTCGGTTCAGAATTGATTTTAAAATCCTTTTATTTGTTTTTAAAGCCCTAAATGGGCTGGCTCCGGCCTATATAACTGAACTGCTCCAGCGCTACACCCCAGCCAGAGCTTTAAGGTCTGCTGACCAGCTGCTGCTGGTAGTGCCCAAGACCAGGCTAAAAACCAGAGGGCACCGAGCCTTCGCAGCAGCTGGCCCTAGGCTCTGGAACACTCTGCCCCTCCATGTGAGGTCGGCCCAGACCCTAGGGGTTTTTAAATCAAAACTAAAAACACACTTCTTCTCTCTGGCTTTCTAGTTAGAGCGGAGCACGACTCCTGACTTTTCCGTGTGTTTTATTCTTATTTTGTTTTTTTTAAGTTATATCTGTTGTAATTTATTGTCGTTTATTGTGTTTTGTAGTAATGTGTTTTTATTACAATCAAACGCTTACAGCTAGTCCAAAACGCTGCTGCACGTTTGCTGACTGGTCACAAAAAGCGCGACCACATCACCCCTATTCTGGCCTCACTACACTGGCTTCCAGTTCGGTTCAGAATTGATTTTAAAATCTATTATTACTTTGGCTCGACCAAAATCGCTTTTAAATGTGCTTTATAAATAAAACCTGATTTGATTTGATTTGATTTGAAACCTCTCTGTAAAACAAATTAAAATGTAGGACAATAATTACTACTAAGTTCATTGAAATAAAATTCAAGTGGCAAGTTGCTGAAGCACAAATAACAATGCACAACTAAAAAGAAAGTTTGGGAGGTGGGGCAGGAGTCTCTCTCTCTCTCTCGCGCACACACACACACACACACACACACACACACACACACACACACACACACACACACACACCACACACACACACACACACACACACACACACACACACACACACACACACACACACACATGTTTTTTTTTCTCTCTCTTGTTTCCTCACAAACGTTAACTGATGGGAGACACGTGGTTTATGTTTTTTTCTTGGTCGGTAGACTTGAGTGTCCATTTGTCATTTCAGACCAACAGCTGCCCCGGCCGAGATTTACTTGACCGACATACGATACAACCAAATCCCACACAGTGTAACGCAATGTCAAGCTGCTTTGAGCTGCATTATTGGCTGCTGTGAGTTGGGTAAAGTCTCACAATAGGTATCGCTGGAAAGCTACAGTTCCAGCGATTCGGTGGTTATCTGCATGATATTTGTACTCCTTATAATCGAAAAGATCTGATTAAATACGTAGAATATGCGCGCTTCGACACAGCGCTGCGAGCGTCGACTCCAGAGGGAAGCCATCATGCTCTTACTTTGAAACCTTGAAATGCGGAAATGTTGTCATCAGCAGGCCATCACGTGGTTTCTGAAAATAACCGAGTGACACGAGCAGATTTCGGTCGAGACCGGCGGAAAGTTTGTCTCAAAACTCTGTGTGTGTAAAAAGACGCTCCACAAGCAGAGATTTGAGATCCACAAGCGCATTTTTGGTTGACAAATACAAAATGGATTCACAAATGCCTGATCGAAAGTTGTTGATGTTAAAGAGATATTCACAAATTCTTTTTGTTTATTTGTAAATTAATTATAGTATTCACAGATCTTTTTTTTATTTGTGAAAATATTTTGCGTATTTGCAGATCCGTTTTACATTTGCAAATTTATTTGTGAGTTTGCAAATCTTTTAAATGCATTTGTGGATGGTGTTTTACATTTACAAATCACATATTTACACACAAATTATTTGTATGTTCACACAAATAATTATGAGACAAATCTAAGCCCATAAATATTACACATTCAAGCTTGTATAGCCTAATTCATGTAACACAGCAAACTGTGAAATGTATGTAGGCATACGCTGAAAAGCTTGTGGGAGGAAAATAAATCTGGCAGACTCAGAGCTAAAGAAACGCTTTCCTTTCTGGAACACAAACTAAACTCTAAATCCCAGAATGCCAGCTCTTCGTTTAGCCTTTGCTGTTGCAATGTATACACTTCATTTGGATCTTGGATTCATTTGGTTGGCATTTCACCTTTTTCTGAGGTTCTAAGTTCTTTACATAAAAAATGTTTAAACCTAATAGTATAACTTGAATTGGAATTTATGTACTTTTTATCATTAAGATTTAGTTGCACATTTTCGAAAACAAACATGTCAAGAAAGCGGTACAGCACAAGGAGAATACAACAAACAACAAACTAAGGACATTTGAGTCCTCCTGTCTCACACCTGCAGTCTATTCAATCAACCTTATCTCTGATATTTCACAATCATATATATTTTTTTTTTTATTATTTTAACCTTGAAAATAGTAGCTAACAAAACCATCCAAAGCCAAAGTCCACCTCTTGGTGTTTTCTGCAGCTTCTTTATCAGTATGGATCTATTATCATGCAGGCTTAGTAGCTGTATGAATTTGTTCACAGCAGCTAACAATTATTGGTAGAAAGCTCTGGAAACAGCTAGGGGATCTTGAGTCAGGATTGTTAGTCAAACTATTTAAAGGGCAGGAATGAGCTTTGATTCTTATTGTTCAGGTAGAGAGAAATCCTAAATTGCTAAGGATGAATCCTGATCAGCAACTGAGCTTGCTAGTCGACACATTAGTTTCCATGCCAATCAATTAAACGTTCCCCACTGTTTAAGGTTTTGTGATGGTTGAAAGCCCCTAAAAAAAGGCTAATAAATATCATTTGAATTATTTTGTAAATTGAGTAGTTCTCTGCCTAACCTTAACCGGACCCTAACCATGGAGGTGGCAGGTTTAAGAACTCTCTCAGGCTTGATTTGGGGGCCCTTTGGGGACAGTAGCTCAGCAGGGACTAGTGTTGGGAACCGGAGTGAGAATAGAGCAGGCACGGCGCCAGGATTTGTATTCTCCTGGTGCTAAGGCAGGGCTAGACCAATAAGTGTGGTTGCTGAGAAAAGAGTTGAGCATTTAGCATCCACCAAAAGAGATCCAAATTATTCACTGTTATAACCATTTAATAAATGGGGCGAAGCCTGCGAGCTAGTTCAGGCAGTCAGCTCGAGCACCAATGATACATTTACACATAACGCACCTCGTCCATCTTACAACCAACCAAACACATTCTCCTAAACCTACCGCTCCATTTAAACTGCCAGATCTGTTGCCTCTGCCTCGCTAATGTTCCTGCTGCTACTGCTGAACATTGATTTAAAAGATTATTGTTGATGATGAACTAACAACATCGGTGAGGGAGTCCTGATTCACAGTAGAACATTCTAAATGAGGCTTCGACAGGCGCACTATTCCGATCGCCGGAATCAGTATCGGTCGATACCGATCGCCGATCCGATCCGACGCTTCCACAAACAACAACCAACATAATTATTACATTCAAATGAAGTACATTATTCAAGTTTACATTAACTTTGGATAATAACACGGGAGAAATGAGCGGAAGCGCTCTCTTTTCCTCTCTCCCCCTCTCTCTCTCTCCTGACAGCCCGTCAGTATCTCCTGCAGCTCACTGATCCAGTAATCAGTGACCCGACAGTGAAGAATAAACATATGTATAACTAGTTTAGCTAGTTCCAGAGGTAGATAAACTAGCTAAGTGTGTTAGGTCTAACTCTTAGTGAGTGTTTTGCTCCGCTCACCGGTCCGTCACAGCGGGTGGAGCTGCAGGATTTCTGCTTCACACACGTTGCATACCGCTATTTTACTGTCTTTTTCGGACACCTTAAAATATGAGTGTAATAAGGAGGCAAAGTTGACGTTCAGTGTGTTGCCGGGAGCATATAAGGATTTATCCACGATGTTGAAAATGTTAAAGATGTTTCAAACTTAAAGATAAAAAGATTTAAAAAAGTTATTGTTTAATGTTTTAAGGAGGTGACGCTACTCAGCCAATCAAATCGGTGCAGTCAGTGAGTCAGCACGATAGATTCAAACACAGAGACGAGACAAGAAGAGAGAAACAGTCGGAGTCATTTCAAATGGCGTGCTCAAAAAAGAGAAAGGTAGACAGAGAAAACAGAGCATTTAATGACATTTTCTCTTACTGGACCTCTTTGAAATGCAATTGAATACCCCTGCATTATAGCAACAACAACAATAATAATAATAATAATAATAATAGCAATAATAATTGGGAGGGGGGGCGCGGCTGTTCTTATGTTCTCTGAGGGGAGGCTCACCTTCCCACACTTTGAAAACCCCTGGTCTAAACTAACCTGTAGCTGCTCCGTCCACACTCACAACAACGTCATACAGACAGAAATAAAGCAGCGACTATATTCGCCATGACTGGACAAAAGTTAAACATGTACAAACCACAGACAGTCTGTGACAGTCACAGACTGTCTGTGGTTTGTACATGTTTAACTTTTGTCCAGTTTCTGAACAGATATGAGGAGCTGTGAGCTCTGTGTGCTAACAGCTAACGGCTGATGTTTTGGGACATGTTGATGTGGTGATGGATTGACAGCATGTCGAGGATAACAGCATATGTATATCCTTTGTTAAAATATTCCCTTAAGATTTCCATCTCTTCTTCCATTCTTTCCAACTCAGTTTAAAATTCGTGCAGAAACAGCTGAATAGTACCAAACAGGAAATAGGTGGTTCTTGACTGGCAGCAAAAACAACCAATCACAGCAGTGCTTCTCTGGCTGGCTCTGTCCAATCACAAACAAGAAGTGTTCTCCCTAAAGCCCGCGTCACACTGTCCCGAAATTGACACCAGATGGACACACGAATATGGAATTGTGAATTTCGCACGAAGATGGCCCCGAAGTTGGTCAACAGCCAAGCAACAGCCGAAGCAAGTACGATGCCTACAGAAGGCCACACGATGGCACCCGAACCACACACGAAAATATGGTCGTAGACTTTACTGATGATTTAGAATGTATCCAGACTCAACGTAAGAGCTTGTGCCTCTTCGGGGGTGCTAACATTTAAACATACACTTTATTCTTTACTTTCTCCGTCTTTATATGTAGATTAGAAGATATTACTTATCTCCGTCATGTTGTTTCCATAGCAACAACAACTTCCTGTCAACAGCGTCAACTCGCCTTCAAAATAAAAGCATCTAAATAAAACAGGAAGTTAACCTAAATTACATTTAAGACATACAACTGCAACGAAAGTAACAACAACAATGTAATATCCTTTTCAGTTTCACAGAACACAAATTGGGTTGTTTACATAATATGTTTACATGATTTTGTTGTGAAATAAATGCAATCTCGATGTCATCGTACTATAATACGATGGCTACACGACGGCATTGCGAGGGCTTCACGTAGTCGTGTTGCCTTCCTAAGACAATCGGGCAGCTTCTTGTTTCCTTCGTATTGTCTTCGTGAGGCGAAAAATGCCCGATGGCACGATGATCAGACGAAGATGACACGATTTGACAAGATGCCCTCACGATGCAAAATGGACACACGAATTCAACACGAAAATGAACCTTTGCAAGGTCCTTCGGCAATTTTTTGGCATGCCAAAGATTTTGCCACTGCTCACGAAGTTGCTGCCGGAGCCTGAGAAACTCCACCGGCGGTCATACGATGGCTTAAGATGCCCTCACGAATGGCCCGATGTTGTTAAGATCAGAGCCGAATTTGAACATTTCCTTTATCGTGTGTCCATCTTGTGTCAATTTCGGGACAGTGTGACAGGGGCTTTAAGGAATACCCTTTCCGTAAAAGTTGAAATGTTGAAGTGTTTTGTGAAATGCTGTGGTGTTTTCTGGAATGCTGTAGCGTTTTGTGAAATGCTGTGGTGTTTCCTGAAATGCTGTAGTGTTTTCTGAAATGCTGTAGTGTTTTCTGAAATGCTGTAGTGTTTTCTGAAATGCTGTAGTGTTTTCTAAAATGCTGTGGTGTTTCCTGAAATGCTGTAGTGTTTTCTGAAATGCTGTAGTGTTTTCTGAAATGCTGTAGCGTTTTGTGAAATGCTGTAGTGTTTTGTGAAATGCTGTAGTGTTTTGTGAAATGTTGAAGTGTTTTGTGAAATGCTGTAGCGTTTTCTGAAATGCTGAAGCGTTTTGTGAAATGCTGAAGCGTTTTCTGAAATGCTGTAGTGTTTTGTGAAATGCTGTAGTGACTTGCACTTCAGGGCCACCGTAATGGATTGTACAGATGTTGTTGCTCCCAATGTATGAAGTGGACCAAATATTAGCCAACAATGTTAATACCATCAAAGACAACACTGCATTCAGGCTCATAACAGATGAAGATCCGTCACATATAAACCACTTTGTAAATGATCATGACTATAAGCATTTCTATGTAGGTACAGTCGTGTTTTTTCTGGAATCCTGTAGAACATCCAACAGGGATATTTCCTGGTTTCTCAGTCTGTGTCCTAAATATCTTCGAAAAGCTCGTCCAGTGTTTCTTCTCTACTCCTCTTGTCATAGATAATTGCCATTTTCTGGAGTGACCACTCTGAATTAATGAGCTGTAAACTGACAAATCTGTTGCTGTCTTTGGCAATACAGCTCTGAATGGAGACATGGGGAGGGATAATAGAAAGTCTTGTTGGCGATGGCAAGGCTGTAATTCTGTCAGCATGTGTGATGCTGCTTTGCATTTCTGAATGAGTTATCATTTAAATTAATGCTATTTTCATTTGCACGTCCTAATACATATGGCTGTGTGAGAGGTTTTCTCTCTCGGCCCATCCCACAGCTGTGGGTTGCTTTTATTGGACATATGAACCTGATTTCAGGAGGTAGGAGGCAGGCTATGATTAGAGAAAAGGCTATTATTTAAATATTTTATTATTAAGGTGTTGTTTGTTGTCATATTTTAGTATCTAAGAGGTCCGTTCTGCTGTTATTTTCCATTGATGGTGCTGCTCTTTGCTATAAACACAGTGTACTGTATATGTTATATCCAAAGTGCAAATAATCAAGCAGATTTCCTCTGTATGCTTATAGTCGTCACTTTTCCAATGGCGTCACATTACATACTAAAGACCTCCTTACGATGATGAAGTCTGGAGAGGGAGATGGCCCTTAAGGCTTTTGTTGTGAAACTTCTGCAGGAAGTGTGATGTTTGATGAAACAGTAGCTGTGTTAAAGAGATCAGTCGTGACTCAGCACATGTCTTATTGTTGAACTAATGAGATGAGTGCTCTAAATTGTATTGATGGAGTTAACCATGTACCATGGAATGTATTCCCACTATTCCAAAAGCTTTTATTTAAGAATCCAAGAATGAGCCATTTGAACCAAAGCCTTAGCTAAAATAAAAACTAATTATCCAAAATCCTAACTAAACCCAGTAGGTTTGGCTGAAGAATGGATTTACGTGCATTGTATTGTTTACATATATTACATTACTATATTTATTTATTGTTCTTTTCTTTTCACTATCTCTGTAAAGCGATTTTGAGCACCTGTAAAAGCGCTTACAAAATAAATCTATTATTATTATTATTACATGTTTTAAAAACGTATACACTTGAAACACTTTATAATTCTTTTGATAAGACAATCTACCATTACATTCAAATTCTGATCTAATCTGAAAATGAGATGACTTGAAAAACAAGTCTATAAAAGTTAGGACAGTAGTTGCTTTAACAGTGTTTTATGGTTGAACTGCCACTAAACATTTCCAAACTGTGAAAGAAACTATAATCTAAGATGATACTACTATCTATTGTGCATATTTATTTCTGTTTCTCAGGAGGATAAAATCCTGAAATAAAAATCTTATTGTATCATAATGTAGTTTCCTGCTTCTGCTCAGAAAATGTGTGAATATCTGCAGACGGAGCTGCGTCCATAGCAACAGTTGAGGTGGGGGGGGGGGTCCTTCCTTTCCTCAGACAGAGAGCACACAGAGGCTTTCAGAGGGAAGCATCCAGGACCCTCTCCAGCAGTGTGAGACCCTGCAGAGGGTCCCCATTAGCCGTCACATTCAGGGGGGTGGACGTTAGACTGGCGAATCATCAGAATGAAAACTTGAAGCAGACCTCCTGCTTGTTAAGCCCCTTCTAAGTAGCAGTAACAACATCAGCAACCCCCCCCCCCCTGCCCCAACCCCAACAAAACAACATTTCTTCAGATATTGCATATATGAAAAAACTCAAATGAAATGTTTTAAAGTAACACCCAATCTTTTTTTAGATATTATAATTAGTTTTGACCATATGATTACACACATCAAATCAAACACAAAAGAAGATATTCGTTATTTTCTAAGATACAAATATTTTGTTCACTATAGTAACAACTAGTTTGTAAACATCATCTATTTAACCTACAACTTCTTAACCTCCAGTATTCATGCATAACGTTTTTATGGATGAGGAATAAAGGGTGGTCATCTTATAGAAAAGAAGAATGAGGGAGGGGTAGATGATAGAAAATAAACAAGGAAAAGAGGATATGGGTGTGGAAGGGAGTGTCAAATGGAAAGAGAGCAGAGTGAATCAGAGGTTGTGATTAGGAGGAGGCAGACAGGAAGGGAGGCCCGGACATTAGGACTAACAAAAACATGTCCACCAGATGAGCGCTCTCCTCTTATCAGTGCTCAGGGTAAATACTGGCTTCTCTGTGAGGGAGCTGCACTCTGTGCTTAATAACTGCTTATTAAAATCACACAGCACCAGGCCACATGTAAATATCTAATCTCACACGAGACACATGATTACTGTAACGCAGCCCTCATTGGAAGGGGAGCTGGTAAAAGGAAATCCTCACACAGGATGTAAAGCCTTCTCAAAGCACCCACAGATGGCTTGCTGAATTAAAAGATGATATGACACTAAGTAAACATTTTTAACCAACACATGCACATCATTTGAACAGGCTCAGATACCAAACCCACAGCATGTACAGTAATCCTGTAATCCACACTGTGAGTTTGGAAACCCCCCCCCCCCTAATGAGGCGTTGTGTGCCCCACTAGCTTATGTCCTATCTGCATGTAACTGCAGCTGCCCAGCTGGAAGCAGCTCAGCACAGATGAGGGTCCTGCAGCTGGAGGGGATCTGCCCCCTGCTGTCCTCTCTGACACCTGTGACTCCGGACCCTCGCATGCTTTTGAAGGAGAGCCAGACCCTGTGTTGCTGCGCTCATTAGTGGAGCTGTCTGATCTCTGCACAATGAGCCAGATGCTGAACATCTCTATACAGTGCAGACATGCAGACATTACTTATGTTGTGAAACATTGACTTTCCTACAGGCAGAATCTTTCGTTTTTCTGTTATCGAGTGCATTTATTCCGTACTGCATCTCTCAAGTTCAAACCAAAGGAGAAAAGGATTTATTCATCCGTTTAGTTTGTTCACACCAAAACTTAAAATGTGTACAACTTTCAAGCAAATCTCTGACATTTTAGCAAGTTAAAACGCGTTCATGTTTTTGTTATTTGCTTCTCTGACTGCAGCCCCTGATATAAAGAGAACTGAGCTGTGAATGATAATGCAGAGCGGCTGCTCAGAGAAGGGTCTACAGCTCAATACCAGCAGAACTGAGTCACTGCAAAGGAGGCGAGGCCACACACGTCCAAGTATACTCAGTGAACAGTTTTCCTTTCTTGAAAATAAATATCACTAACAACCTGATCATCACATATCTCCACCCTGCTTGGAAACATTGTGTAACGGCTATATATCAGCTATTTACACTTTTGAAAAGTGTGTCCCAAGTTGTTTCAGAGAGGAGCGACAGAGAGCATCCTGACTGGAGGTAACAGACTGACACGCTCAGTGGAGGGTCCGCAGCCAGGTATTAAAACCTCTCAGAACATCTGTGGTACCAATCTACCAAGCAACAGTGATATTGGTGAGAAGAACCTGCAAAGAACTCAAAGCAGAAGAATTGACAAATGATTATGGGCCATGCAGAGGTGGAGAAGTACCAGAGTGTAGGAATACTCTGTTACAGTAAAAGTCATGCAATGAACATTTTACTCAAGTAAAAAGTATTCTCATCAAAATATAGTTAAAGTAGCGACAGTAAAAGTAGTCATTGTGCAGATTGGTCCATTTCAGAATAATATATATGATATGTTTTATAATGATTGATCATGAAAGTGTTCTCAGAGCTGGTAAAGGTGCAGCTAGTTTGAATGACTTTGTATACTGCAGGGTAGCTTGTGGATTTACTCCAGGTGAAACTAAAGTCTGATTGAACACTTGATTATATTTCACATCATTCATCCACATCTGTAAAGTAACTAAAGGTATTAAATACATGTAGTGGAGTAGAAGTACACTATTTACCTCTGAACTGTAGTGGAGTAGAAGTACACCATGTACATCAGATCTGTAGTGGGGTAGAAGTACGCAGTAGCAAAACAATGAAATACTAAAGTACAATCTGAAAATGGTACTGAAGTACAGTACTTGAGTAAATCTACTTAGTTACTTTACACCACTGGTGCTATGTGATTTCTGTGGGAGCTCAAACCGCAGCTGGACTTCATGTAAATACATTTGATGAATTCAGGAAACAGATTGATAGTAACAATAAGAGATGAAAAGGACAAGTTGTTAAACCATAAATACATGTGTTGTTGTGTCAGTCGTTCAAACAGAACAGTGCACGTTCTGAGCAACAGATGAGCTGATGGTTCTCTAACAAACTGCACACATCATATAAAGAGCAGCGGGTCCGGAGCGAGCCACATCTCTTTTGATGAATGTGCCTCGGCAGTAATGATGGCTGGAGCTGAAAGACAAATTGAATTTCAGGCCGCCGGAGCGGATATGTAGTGAGGGAAGAACAGAGTGGGTGTCCTCTCCTTTGATCAGATGGGCTGCAGCCATTAGGGCTGTGGTGGAGTCAGAAGCCACTGAAGCCTGGAACAGACCGGAGACACACGTCTCAGCATGGTGAGGGCTGAAACAGCATGGATCCATAGGAAATAATCAATAGTCAATGAAAGAGTTGACTCAAATCCCTTCAGCAGCAACATCCCCTTTGAGAAACATGCTCTGTGAGAAGCTGGCATACAGAGCACACGTTGCTGTTGGGCTTCATGAATGTGATTTGTCTCAGATGTTATCATCTCACAAAGTTCATCTCCATTGTCAGCTGGAGGGAAAATCTCAGACAGAGATATCTCCAAACAAAGAAATACAATGATCTGCACAGATAAACCCTGTATCAGCAGAAGAGGGACACTCTGGTGGCACATTTGGGAAAATGTCCACTTTACTCGTGTACCATTTCTAAAAAAGTAAAAGTATGCCATTTGCAGCTCCCTCAAGAGTTCAAACTCCAGCTTTTAGTGATGCTGGCAGCTCGGCTCAGGGGGTCCGTCCACCACTTGGGCCAAAACTGATATATCTCAATAACTATTTCATGGATTGCCAGAATATTTTATATCAACTTGGTGCACTTTGATATCCTCTGGCTTTCTTTCTTGCACCACTAACAAGTCTTCACTTGATTTGTGGAAGACCTTAACATCTATGGGATGGATTGGCACAGGCTTCATGATGACTCTGATCTGGCACCACCAATAAGTCATTTTATGTGTTTTTTAAATGCAAATGTTGGATGGATTGTCATAGAAACAATTAATTTGTCCTCAGGATGAATTGTGCAAACCATCAGGTGATTGATCTCTTGCTTTTAAAGCCCAGACAAACAACACCTTGGCTTTTATGTCGACATGGTTTGAAGGTGCTGGAATATCACTAAAATAAATTAGGTGGATTTATCATTCAGGAAACAAATTGTGTATCAACCCCTGCTTTCTGTCATCAAAGTCCACATTGAGATCTGTGACATCTGAATCTCATTTAAAGACTTAAAAGAAAATTGTTTTCCAGTTTTATTATGAATTAATCTTTGATGTCATTTTGTAGCACAAATGCCCAAATCCTCTGGTTCCAGCTTCTTAAAAGTGATCATAGCCCTTTCTGTTTAATTTCATTATTAATGTATCTTTCCTACATTTGTCAGCCCAACGGAAGCACTTCCATATGACGGCAAATCATTTAGTTCTATTTAAAAATATGAAATAAATGGATTAACTAGCCTTCCTCCGAAGACAAATGAGAGGATCATTTGTCCAACAGCAGCACTGTGCTGCACCTCTGACTGTGTGAAGCTCTTCTTATGCCTTTACAGTCAACATGCACTATCAAAGGCTTCGCCCTTTTGTTGACCGTTTCCCAGATCATTTCCCCTTTTTCTGAACGACAGAAGGAGCAATCACAAACATGTGAGCCTGCCGTGATCAGGAACTGTCCATAGCGTTTTTACCACTTAAATATCTCTGTTCATGAAAGGTAAACCAGATGGAGTAAATAATCCAGTACGAGCACACAGTACAGCTGTGAAAACCCTGAACAATCTGAGTGTGTTTGCTCTGATAACACAAACCATGGAGGACTGACTGCAACCGTGCTGCTCTCAGGTCAGGCAGAGAGCACGGACACTCTGAAGTACAATATCAATGGTTAAGTGTGTGTGTGTGTGTGTGTGGTGTGTGTGTGTGTGTGGTGTGTGTGTGTGTGTGTGGTGTGTGTGTGTGTGTGTGTGTGTGTGTGTGTGTGTGTGTGTGTGTGTGTGTGTGTGTGTGTGTGTGTGTGTGTGTGTGTGTGTGTGTGTGTGTGTGTGTGTGTGTGTGTGTGTGTGTGTGTGTAAGGGAGAGAAATCGATGTGTACGGATAACATATACGTCAAACTCATTTCTGAAACATTTGAATGTTTGTACACATGTGAGCCTTGCACAGACGAAGAGACACGCAAACACTCCCCAGTGCCCTTTATCCTCTTGTATGTTGGTCGCTATGGCAACTGTACACAGCAGCTACTGCTCCCCCCCTCCCTTGCCATGCCAACTCTGGTGCCCTTATCTGAGTTAAGGGCGAGAGATTGCTTTTCTTGTAATCACCATCAGGGTTTGGGCGTCTCCATCCAGAGCATGTCGTTTGTTTAAATCAATGGAGAGGTGAGGATTAGGAGCCGTGAGGGTATTCATCTAATATTGATGTTGTTTATAGTGATCCATCAGTATCCTTGGTTACATCATTAATGTTGGGGTCAGGTGTGTTAGATTTAGCTTTCACTAAAAGCTCTCAAAGTGCTCACAGATTCATGATAAAGACACGTTTGATGTAGTAACACATAATATCAGACAATTGAATACATATGTGTAGAGAGGTTTGCTATAGTGCTTTTTAATACGTGCACATTAATGAAGATGCATAATAAAGACAGTAATTAGAGTGCAAGAGAGGAAGGAGTTTATTAAGGCTTGTTCAGTCCTACACTGTTTAGATAAATAAGGCATACATATAATAATATAGGCATAAGGTATAATTAAAGAACTTCTAAGCAATAAACACATTTGTACAAACAATCACAACATAGCACGACGAAAATGTGTTTTCCCCAAACACACAAGCGAGCATAAACAGTAAGGAAATAAAAAAAAAAGGTAACAAAAATAAACTTGAAATAAGTCAATATATTTGCCATATAAATATGTATTGCATTCCATAACTGTGGAACTCTGAATTAGATTTTGAAATGTACAGTATGTGTTGATACGTAAATGGTCTCACAACTGCTGGGGGATCTAGTTTGCAATTATTGTAATGTAACATAAGCAAGCAACAACCTGCACCTTCTATACATTATAGCTCATCCACCACTCCTTACGTGACACACCTCCTCAGACAGTGAGCAGTGGATCAGTTTCAGTGACATTGTCACAGTGCATCATATGTGACAGGTGTAGTGTCACATCACTGTCATTAGGATGGGTGTGTGTGTGAAGTTGTGCACCTAAGAAATCAAAAAAGAAATTCTTTAATAGACATAGCACTCAGCAGAATGGAGTTGTAGAGCAGAGGAGTAATGATGTTTGTGTTTACATGCTTGTGTTGCAGTTCTCGGGTCATAGTGATGAACCCACAGAGAATGAAGAGAAATCAATGGCCCTTCCCTTCAGCTCTTCCAGGGTGTTAGAATCTTTCAACTCTTTGTTTTGATTGTTCTGCCAATGCACTCATCAAACTCACATCCTTCTTTTGGAGGAAGAACACTGCGCAGCAGGAAGCAGGCAGACACAGTGAGAGAGAAGCAGCAAAAGAGCCGGATACATCAGTTAGAGGAGAGCAAACCTGAGCTGGGTCAGTGAGAAACACACAAATCAATTGTTATCTTGCTGTAAGAACGTTTTATGTTTTATGTTTAATAAATGTTATAATCAAAATCATTTGATCACAATAAACAGACTACAGAGGTTAGAGGCTTTCAGTAACATGCTGCAGTGTCAGCTCACACAGGAGACTGGATGTGCCAGTGACGGTTCAGATCCATGACGTACATATCTTATCATTCAAAGCTCCATCTTACAACAGCCAAAGACACTTCAACATGTTGCTGTTGAGCCTCAGACTGCAGGCAGACAGAGAGATGAGTTATTGTAAAAGAACAGCAATGAAGGTAGCAGGTGGACAGGCAGCAGGATGGGGGGGGGGGGGGGGGGGGGGCTTGGAGGAGTTATTCATTGGCTGAAGAGGCCAGGTGCAGAGACTGAGGACTGAATAGAACTAGCAGGACCAAAGGCTGACTTAATACAAGGGGAATGATGCATGCAGTGAAGCATCCCTGTTTGTCTCAGTGATAAGCTCTGTTGCACTTTATTTTCTAACTGTGAATTGAGCAGTGTTGATTGTTGGTAAGCAACTCTATGACACCATCAGAAAACAATTGAAGCTTTCATTTATGCTCTTAAATGTATAATCTGAAGGCACAGGGTATAAATGATTTGATAGAGAGGATGTGTACTGTGCATAATCATCAACAAATATATTCCTCATGTTCTATATTTAAGTACTTTCTAAGTTTTGCAGTTGTGTTTAAAAAATTAAAAAATATTTTCAGATTTCCACACACACCTTTTCCCTTTTTAGATGATGTTATATCTGTTT
Organism: Trematomus bernacchii; assembly: GCF_902827165.1. Lineage (NCBI taxonomy): Eukaryota > Metazoa > Chordata > Actinopteri > Perciformes > Nototheniidae > Trematomus > Trematomus bernacchii. The sequence continues at coordinate 3,941,137 of NW_022987469.1, forward strand.
TATGATTTGGTAGCACTACAGCTAAGGTTTGGTTTGTTTAGCCCTAACTTGGCTACAGTTTCTACCTATCAGGGTTTTGTAAGGTGGAGCGTAGTAGTGCTATGGTTAATCAAACCAGCTGTGGGCCAGCAGTGTTAGTCTGATGTTTTGGTGACCTCCTCCCTCTGCAGCCTGTGTTGATATAACACAAGATTCATAATTCATATGGCTGCTAGATGGCTTTGTCACTTGAATATATAACATTCACTGAAACTGAAGAGCAAACCTACGGTGGCCGAGAGGTGCATACTCGCTACAACGGCCCAACACTAACATTAGAGAAACACACTGCAAAATAAAAAAATAAGAATAATACAAATGTGCCAAAACACATGCGAATGAAGAAACATCTTGGCAACACATGCACTTGGAATACATTCACAAATGCGCAGCGGTTACTCAAAAAAATAAAAAGGTGTTAGGGAAAAAACACTGCAATAAGCTCAAAACACAACAGAACCGGGGACCGGAGTGCTTGTTGGCGTTCAGGGATTATAAAGTTGGCCAACTGTCTCCGTCACTGGAAATGTACTTAAAATGTGGGTTTTACTATCTTATTTTTGACAAAGTGATCACACGATTCCTTCCGATATTATGGCAGATAAGCTAGCTAGCTAACGTAGCTAACCTAGTCCTTTCAAATATACTGACAAACACTTACAGTTATGAGACAGACTGACTCTGCAACAGAGAAAGTTGTCCAGCTTTATAATCCTCATCATGTCTCGTACACACGGTTCCGTCGCGTTGAAGCTTGCCGGTGGGCGTGTCTGGCGCGCGACCAACAATCAATCACATTCATCTCCAGCCTCGGACACACACGCACACGGTTTGATTGGCTAGCGCTTGTACTGGCATATTATTTGATTGGCTGTCGCTTCCGTCAACGCTTGAAAAGTTGAACTTTTCTCAACTTTCAGTGCGAGCAACGGATCGTACACGGTTCCGTCGCGTTGGCGCTTGCCGGTGGGCGTATCTGGCGCTTGGGGTTAACGACCAACAACCAATCACATTAATCTCCCGCCCCGGACACACAAGAATGCTGTTTGATTGGCTAGCGCTTGTACTGGCATATGATTTGATTGGCTGGCGCTTCCGTCGGCGCTTCAAAAGTTGAACTTTTCTCAACTTTCAGCGCGAGCAGCGGAGGCAAAGCGAAGCAACGGAACCACAATGCAGTTCGACAAAGCGTGATGTCACCCCATGGTTGAAGCACGCGACGGAACCGTGTGTACGGTGAACGTCACCAAGTGCTCCGGTCCCAGCTGTGTGCGTCACTTTTTAGTGTGCCCTGGTCTCCGTTGTGTTTTGAGCTTCTTGCAGCGTTTTGTTTGCAGTTTTTCTTTTATGAATCGGTTTAAGTAAACACTGCGCATGTTTTGTCAAGTTGGTGAAGATTTGTCTTCATTTGCATGCATATTGGCACATTTGTGATTTTATATTTGAATAGTTTCTGAATTCAAAATAACCGGCTGTTGGTTTGGAGTTTACAATGCGAATCCTATTTGCTCCCTGTGGATCAAAACTCTACAGAGACAGAAAGTGTCCGTATCAAATAGGTTCACGACAGGCTGAGAAAGCAGCACACGGTACACACTTCTTGATGTGTGGTGCATATCAAAGTGTGTGTGTGTGTGTGTGTGTGTGTGTGTGTGTGTGTGTGTGTGTGTGTGTGTGTGTGTGTGTGTGTGTGTGTGTGTGTGTGTGTGTGTGTGTGTGTGTGTGTGTGTGTGTGTGTGTGTGTGTGAGAGAAATCGATGTGTACGGATAACATATACGTCAAACTCATTTCTGAAACATTTGAATGTTTGTACACATGTGAGCCTTGCACAGACGAAGAGACACGCAAACACTCCCCAGTGTGTGTATAAATGAAACGTGCTCCCAAGTCAGTGGTTCAGCAGGGGGGGGTGGCTGTTCTGGCAAGATATTAATGCAGACAGTGGGAGACAATCAATGCAAGGACCTACGGGTGAGGGAGAGAGAGCGAGAGAGAGACAGACTGTTCTCTTGTCTGCTCACCTGTCTGCTCACTTCACTGCAGCTGAACATGTAGATTCCTTTAAAAAAATAACTAGCATCATTTCCACGAGATCTCTCATTCTTCAAATGGAGTATCTGCAACTATTTCAGCCATATTATTGCAAATGATATTACGACAACATGGCAAGGTGAAATGAGTTGTTTTTTATCCTGTATTTCTCCCTGCATTTCTAAATCGGATCCATTGACCAACGATCACCAAATATATCCAAATGTTGTTCTGTTTTATCTAACACTGCCCTGCTGCTCTCCTCACTCTGTGACAACTGCACTGCATTTCCTGTAGCCTATAAACATTAAAAGCAGCCCCCATAGAGTCAGGTCTGAAATGAGTTTAATGCAAACAATCAAAGCAGCAGCAGTCTCTCCTGGATGTCTAACAAATCCCATTTCACTCAAACTATATACACACACTAAGAAGCTGAAAACAACACGAGTCTAGCTGTCGTAGCTGTTAACAATCATGGTCAATGACCAACAGTATGTTGATTTGCATACTTGCCAACCTCTATACAACATTGCCTAAACGATGACTCATCACCCTGAGTTCACAGAGTCTTGAGAGTCAGCAGAGGTCATGTGTTTCTGTCTATGGGTCTGTCTGCTAACACACTGATCATTCTGGGATCCTGAGAAAGCTGCACATACTTTGTTACAGTACTGAAGTAGATTTCTCTGGTATCAGTACTTTACTCCACCATTCATTTTCATTTTTTTCTTGCACTCCTTACAATTTTAACACAAATGTCCACTTCTTACATTTTTAAAACAGGCTTATTACTTTAGTTTTAATCTGCATTTGGTGACATTATCATTACTATTTAGAGTCATTGAGCTCATATTTCAACATAATATCATAGAGAAAACATGATCAGTGTATATAAGACAATGACAATGACAGTCTCACAATTTGAAATATAACTTCTTTAATCTTCTATTCATATAAATGAGGTCCAGTTACCAGCTTGAGTCTTTAAAACAGCCCATATTTCTTTACTTGTACTTGAATGAAGATGAAGTTTAGTCAGTACTTTTACAAGAGTATTTCATGAGTATCTGTATTTCTACTTGAGTGAAGGATGTGTGTACTTTGGCCATCTCTGAATTTGCATCAAAAGAAACATAAAACAACTATAACTTTACAAAATGTGCTGTTTTTTCAGACAGGTCATGGTATTTATGCCAGCTTGGCAAAATAAAAATATGTCTGTCATGACAGCTAATCATTTCCAGAAGGCTTTTCCCTACGCTGCTGACGCTGTTTACAGCTATCTGAGGGCAGAAGCTTGTTCTAATTCTTGTGGTTGGTCATGTAAAGCATCCTGTGTCTGTCTGTGTTCCCCAGCTGGACAACCCTGACGAGCAGGCGGCCCAGATCAGAAGAGAGCTGGACGGACGCCTGCAGATGGCCGACCAGATAGCTCGAGTAAGGCTGAACGGAGAATAAATGGAAAGATATTTACAGTAAAGCTCGGCTAGGTAACAATGAAAGCCACCATCAGTAAGCTTTTAAAAAGAGACCCAACTGAAAAACAACTTTTTCCCACTATCATCATTGAATTGAATTATTTAAAACAAGGGACAGTGTACATTAATCAATATATATTAAAAACATGTAAAAGTACTCGAATTAGCCAAAAGGTTAGTTTTCACCGATAGTCCCTTTGCCATATGATGATAGACATCCTAAAAGCAAGAATACAAATACCACTACATTGTTATACCAAAACAATTTTTTTTACATATTTAGAATAGACGACATCACTGAATACAGATAAGAGCAAGTCATGATAATAAATAAAACATTCACAATACGCACTCATACTAACACCTACACCCACACATCAATGCTGACACTGTTGATTATTAATGAGCCACTTTTTCACACTGTGCTTGAATGAGTAGTAGGATGAGGACTCTCTTATTGGTTGTGGTATTGAATTCCATTGATGGGATGCGTGGAATGAAAAGACAGCCTGGCTGAATGCACTCTTCCTAAATGGGATGGTGCAGTCTCCCCTAGCAGCACCACTAGTAGCCCCCTGGTTGAGGTGGACTTTAGGCTGATGAAGCCAGCCAGAGGAGGAGGAGCCAACCCACGAGTGATCTTATAAACGAAGCAGATGTTTTTGTAAACTATGAGATTTTCCCAGCTGAACAGATTATACTTTTTAACAATGTGACAATGATGATACCGGAATGGCTTTTTGTTCTAGTGTTTTGAGTTTGGCTCCAAAAGGTCACTAATTTTAGTTTTAAAAAATCGAGTTGGAAACACTGACAGCCTGTCCCTCTTAAGCCCCTCCCCTCATTATGAACAAAAACATATCATAGTACATGTAACCAGTGGACATGGCTATTGTTAGCACACAGCTGTCAAGCTAGCAGCTTGCAACAGGCAGAGAGCAGAGTGCATGCTGGTACACCAGCAGGGCTTGCATTCATGCAGGTTAAAATAACTGACCCTAAAACAGCCCTTTCACAGACAGAGATACATTTGCTCTATTTCTTTGTAGAGCATCTGATCTAATGATTGCTGTTGCAATGTGAAGAGTATTTCAACAAATATAACAACAGTAATGTTGTTAAAGTAAAACACCTACCTTTGTTTTTAGTGCTTTTAAAAAATAAAGTTGACTTTCAACTCATTTCAAAGTGAGTCATGAGTTCAGAAACATTCATAATGTGTCTTATTTAAAGCTAATGCTTTGCCCCTGTATACGGTTGTTCTGGAGTTTCAGTGGACTGAGCTCATGAATGATTGTCTGCTTCCTGTTCTGGCAGCATGGTGGGAGGTTCCCCAGGTTCTCATCCAGAGAGATGGAGGCCATGTTCATTGAGGAGATGCGATCCTCTGTCAACCTGCTGATGGCCAACCTGGAGAGCATGCCGGTGTCCAAGGGAGGGGAGTTCAAGCTGCAGAAGCTGAAACGAGGACACAACACCTCCATCATGGACATGGGCCAGGAGGATGAGAACACGCTGTCCAAATCTGACGTGGTGCTGTCCTTCACCCTGGAGGTGGGTGGACTAAGATGAACTTATTAAAGACGATGGTCTACTGATTGTAATCACATACATGAAGCAGTTTGAGGGTTAGTGAGGGAGAGAGTTGACATGACCAATCCCTAGGTGACACTTGGACGAGGGTTCATCCTCTGGGAAACATAACATGTACTGCACGTTCATTATGGGCCTCACAGTGCCCTTAAAGGAAGCATTAAACAACTGTAATATGAAGTTACACGTTGCAATGAGAGTTATGCAGCAAAGACTTTATATCATGGAAATATCATCTCATCTTGAGAGCTGTAAAGAGTAACACTAACGTGTGTCTGTGGCCTCCAGATCAAGACATATTAAACAAGTATTTTAACAGAATAAATACTTGTATTTTTACAAAATAGAGAATTCCCTTATGTACGTATGTATGTCTTATTCAGAACTCAGTTTAATATTATATTTCCACTCACAAGAACACATTAAACAAGTATGATGAGAAATCATTAGAAGTTAAAAACAACTTGACATCCGGTTCTGAAGAATGCAACCTACATTTCCCCAGAATGCAACCAATATTTGTGTTGGGCCCTCTCAGTCTGGTAAATGCTTTTTCTAAGCCAGGAGGTTTATATGGAAGGGTTTCCATTCTAATTGTGCAGTTTCCAAATAGAAGCTGAGATAACACGGATGACATCACTTTGAACTCATCCTAATGACTTTCTTAGTGGAACAAGGTTTAGCAATAATTAACAGCATGGATAGATTTGGGATTGGGTTTCATTTTTCCACATCTGACACAAGGAAGCAGAAACACGGTTTACAATCTAACACGTTAGCACTGTTCAGGTCATGTGACAGATATGTTTTACACTGCTTATGTTATAATCACTACTACAACCAAGTGTAGGGCAACAGAGCAAAGTCCCTCAGCTGACCATGAGCTGAATGGTGCTGAATGATTGGATTGATATGAACTCCCAATAATACAGCTGTTCCCGAGGTGAACACAGAGGCATCACAGTCCACTGGAATGGCGTATAGCAGGGGGTGAAAAAGCTTAACAAAATAGACATAGTATAGAAGCTTGTTTTGATATTGGTTGTTCAAGAGGTTCATTTGGAACACTTTGAAACTACTGCTATTTGGTTTGCTTGATCTCTGCAGGAAAAAGCTCCAGTCTGTCCCCAACAGCTCACTCTTTGAACCTTTGTTATTGTTTGAGTACAGCCGAGCACATAATACAGCTTTATTTAAATGAAGACGCACTACATTTTGGTCTGTTGGAACAAAGAGTGTGTACTTTAAGCCAGTGTGTGTGTGTGTGTGTGTGTGTGTGTGTGTGTGTGTGTGTGTGTGTGTGTGTGTGTGTGTGTGTGTGTGTGTGTGTGTGTGTGTGTGTGTGTGTGTGTGTGTGTGTGTGTTGCAGGTGGTGATCATGGAGGTGCAGGGTCTGAAGTCATTGGCTCCAAACAGGATCGTTTACTGCACCATGGAGGTGGAGGGGGGGCACAAACTGCAGACTGACCAGGCGGAGGCCTCCAAACCAACGTGGGTACACACACACACACACACACACACACACACACACACACACACAACACACACACCACACACCACACACACACCACACCACACACAGAAGATGATTTGAACAATGAGAGCTTTAATATATCACATAGTGCCATCTGCTGGTCAGACCCCTGAATCCAACATGTGATTGTATGGATGTAGTGAGCTGTGAATTTAGTGCAGGTGTGGAAATCATTTAATGAATGGTTTCACAAACCCTACAATCATTGATGTCCTTATCATATCTCCCTCAACTCGCAGTATAATCAGTTTGGTGCTCATTGTATTCACTCCAATGCTTCTTTAACGCTCCAGCAACACTCTTTGCAGTTTCATTCATTTATCATTTTGTTAGATTTTCTTAGATTTCAAGAGTTTGGGTGACACAGTATAAACTATATATGTATTCAATATGTTTGTATTATTTTGTACTTAAACTATATTGAAGTTGTTTTGGTTGAAATTGATACTCAGGAAAGTGTGTTCGCTCAACATTTGCTCTAATAATTCACAGCTGTTACAAATAAGTTAGCCACTTCATTATTGACATGTTTATTCCCATAAATAAAACCAATGAAAGTGACAGCGTATAAGTGTCAGATGTCATATCTCATGTCTCCATTGTAGCATCTCATTTATTGTCTCATCACTGACACTTCCTGTTGCTCTCACTCTTGTCTGTTGGTGTTTAATAGCACAAGCTGTTTTAACAGTACAGTAGGAGTGAGTGAGCCGCGGGAGCCGAACAGATATATAGATAATGGGAACAATGTGTTTGCAGGCCTTCTGAAAAGCTCATTTGCAATTGAGAATCTTTAACAAGCACTGCTTAAATGTTTAAAACGTTAAATGCTTAAATGTTTAAATGGCAACTATGAAACAATTACAATAATGATTCAGAGGACTTGCTGCTGAGGATGATCATTCATGTGTCTGGGATTCAAATTCACTATAGAAATGATAATGTTTTCACTTATCAGCTCCTTTGAATTTATGGTCCCCATTTCTGCATAAGAGTATAAGAATATAGTTACTAAGACATTGATCATTTTAAACATTTGTTTGGAATCAATTTGAATAAAAAAGTTATGAGTTTAGTATCCTAAAATGGCAAGGTCATTTTTGCCATTTAAAAGCGTAGCAAAAAACAGTCAGACACTTGAACTGATCAGAGAGCGGTGTGTTTACAGTAAGGATGTCAGGACCCTTCTCTCATCAGTGGAATGAGGCCCTCATGCATGTTTTTATTTACACTGTATATGACCTGTGATTTGACATCTGCGCTTGTTCTGACGAACCATCATCTCGAGTATCAGATGCTCAGCTGATCAGAGACGTCCTCATCTCTAACAAGCTGCTATCTTTCTCTTCATCTTCTGTGTGTGTGTGTGTGTGTGTGTGTGTGGTGTGTGTGTGTGTGTGTGTGTGTGGTGGTGTTTGTGTGTGTTGGGTGTGTGTGTGTGTGTGTGTGTAGTTGGGGCACCCAGGGTGACTTTACCACCACGCAGCCGCTGCCCGCTGTGAAGGTGAAGCTGTTCACTGAGAGCACAGGAGTGTTGGCTCTGGAGGATAAGGAGCTGGGGAAGGTAAGTGATGACAATCTGTTACTTCTTACATTGCCTGCAACCATTGTACACTATATATTGTTTAGCACATAAACATTACGATCATCTGTCTGTTTCCAGGTTGTGCTCCACCCGACTCCAAACAGTCCCAAGCAGTCGGAGCTCCACAAGATGACGGTGTCTAAAGGCTGTCCGGACAGCGACCTGAGGATCAAACTGGCCATCCGCATGGACAAACCACAGAACATGAAGCATTGTGGGTAAGTGACAGTGAGACCGTCCTGCTGGTAGTGGTGACATTTCTCTAATATGATGCATATTCTAATTGATCAGATGTACAGGTAGATATATTACACAATTGCCTGTGTTATCATGGTCCTGTACACTCACCAAACACACACACTCTCACAGTGGTTGAGTGTGTGTAGCTTGAAAGACCTTTTGTGCACAATCTGAAGCAGGTCAAACAGGGATCAAGGTAAAACAGTCTCAGACACATTTGATGAAATGGTAAAGCTATTGTTTAAAACTAGATAAAGATTATTATATTATAGAGTTAAAAACGTTTTTTCTTTTTTAACACACAGTCACTCAATGATTTACAAATGGTCATTTTGGGCTGGAATATTCCTTTAATCATCCTTTTGGCTACTTAATAGGTGTATTATTTGAGGTACCTGGCCCAAAAGACAATGTATGTCTCCCTCTTGTGGCTGTCAGTCGTTACTGCTTCATTTGCCACTGCAGTGTATGAGACACTAACTTGTAAAAAGGTAGGGCTTGAAGAATGTTACAGGTGGTCCACGGCACATAATACAGTAAGGCCTTTGGACCGTTTGAAATCATTTTAAATCAAACTGTAGTTGTTTCGGTAATATATTTTCATGGCAGACATGTTTTATTTTAAGATACATCACGTTTCATTTAGCTTTATAAATGCAATCAACTTGAATGGGGTGACGTCACGCTTTGCCAAACTGCATTGTGGGATGCTCGCTTCAAAAGTTGAGCAATGTTCAACTTTTGAAGCTTCGACGGAAGCGTCAGCCAATCAAATCATATGCCAGTACAAGCTCTAGCCAATCAAACCGCGTGCTTGTGTGTCCGGGGCAGGAGATTCATGTGATTGGTTGTTGGTCGAGTTTCAGACACGCCCGCCGGCAAGCTTCAACGGAAGCCGCCGTGTGGACGCTGCGTAAGGGGTACCTGGCGCCTACTTGCAGTGAGGAAGTGAGGAGTCATGTTAACGTGTGTATGGTTTAACCATGTCCTGGAGGCAGGAAATAGGCACAGTGCAGTAGGCCAGTGCCAGTTTCTTGAAGCGGATATTATCATGTCAAAGCAGTAGAAGGATGTTGTATTTAATGACAGTCATGAACGCCTGCAGCTACTGTCTCTGCTGGCTCACTGGAATATCTTCATGTAACGCTGACTGTAACAGAGCCCTTGTTATTGAGAGACCCTCCTCAGTGGTCTGTGCTGGACTTTATTTGAATCTGCACTCTGCAACTGTGTTTCCCGACATCAATGGCACCGTCGTAGTTCTATATCTGAAGCAGTCCTATACATATGTTTGTAATAAATAATAAATAAATACATAAATGATAGTGATACATATTGTAATGCTTCCTGTTGTCAGTGTTGTAATTACTAAAAGAGTCAATGTCGGTAGACAGGTTTTGTCAGAGTTCTGGTAAAAGAATCTCAGAGTGGAGATCAAGTGAACTGCATGTTAGCTGAACACTAACTGTTAAAGAGAAAGGTCACTCTGTATAGAATGCTGTGAAAACCCTCAATGCTAATATTCTGGCTAAATCCTAAAGGATATAATAAAACGTAAAGGTATTCTATTATACTATTTTTAGGCATATATTATAGGTCTCAGATATATACAAATGTGTAGAACACATGAAGTGTTTTGCTCAAATGACCAAACAGATCAGCTCTATTTCAGCCCTGTTACTAAAGTGCTGATTCTGGGTCCTTAACAAACAGTATGGAGCTCAAACTCTTTCTCTCTCTCAGGTTTACCACAAGGTGAGTTCCTTTTGATGTCCTGCTTCTTCACACATACTCTCTCCAGTACAGGTTAGCTCTGAGTGTTAGCGATACTTGCTAATGTAAACAAAGATCATATATAACGTCCAAACACGTCACACATTGTTTCTGATAGCGACGTTTCTGATTGGCCCGTGGGTGTAAAGCCAGCCCACATTTCAGATATTACGTCATATCGGCAGCAAATCTGGATCAGCTCCGTCGCGCCCCCGTTTTTAGAGATTTGGGTACGGAGAAAAAGAGAGAGGGTTTTATTTTCTGACACTTTGTGAGTTCCCTGAAACACCGTTTATGTATAAAAGACATACAAAAGGGCATTTTGCATGATAGGAGACCTTTAATGTGCTAGCTAACGTTGTTTGTATTTTTTTTCGGACATGGGATTGGAACATACACTTCAGTTCTCTAAACTGCAAGTGCTAGTTTTGGGACAGACTGACAGTGCGAGGGGCCCTCGACATCGTTTCTGGCTAAAACTACTGCTGCTGTGTTCTGTGTACCCACTTATTGTTTCAGGCCCCTGGTCACGTGTTACAATACAGAGTCTATGGTTTGGTAAATGAGGTGTCAATGGTGCATGGAAGGTTAGTGCTGCCTAGCCTATGCAAGTATACAGTTGAGCAAGCAGCAAGTATAATAATAACCTTGGAAAGCATTTACAATAGAGTGAATGTAATGACTGTTGGCATGCAGTGGCGGTCCGTACTGGAAAATAAATTCCAGCCATGTGTCAGGAGGCTGTGTTCTTTATTGTGCACACACTTACTGCTTTAAAAAACATGCTCCTACTGTAAGTCTGTAGCTGTGAGCTACAGCCTCTCCTGTCTGCCCCGCCCCCTCCATATGCTTTCTTTTGGGAGCCTTGGAGGAGGCTGCTGGGCTGCCTGTTAGATTCCCACAGTGCCTTGCTGCACCATCACTGGCCCCTCTCTCTGCTCCCACACATGCAGGGCCCTCATGTGTCAGCCTGTGGTTGCTGGTTTATTTAGGACGACAGGCAGGAGCAGCTCAGGGAGGGGCCGGGGGGAAAGGCACACTGAGGCACACCGAGGGGGGGAGGGGGGCTGGTGGGAGAACAGAGGCAAATCAAACCGGGGTCCTCACCCTCAGATGTTCTTTTACAACAACAGCCCTTTCCCCGTCCTTCTCAACACTGAACTCCACACAGGCTGAGGAGGAGACGGGCTCAGCTGGAGGAAGAGCAGGGGAGATCTGTGAGGACTGCTGCACTGAGCTGTACAGTCTGTCTGAAGGGAGGAAAGGGACAGGCACTGGGCTGAAGTGGCGCATGCCTGATGTACTTCTCTGTAATTGGCATCAACATTTTTACAAAGTGTTTCTTAATGCTACACCTCTCAATTGTTGTTGTAACTTTTATTTTAAACAGAGTTGAGATGTCAAGGTTTTCAGTGATACATAAATGCTGAATTGATGTTGACAGTTTTTAAAATATTTCAACAAATCTAAAATGATTAACCATAAACAATGTGTTTTGGATTAGAAGAACTCATACCTGCAGGTTGCAGATGTAGATACATACTTTACAGATGGAGGATCTTTTAATCATCACATACTGTGACTGTGCATTTTACCCGTCATATGAGGAGCAGTGAGCAGCTACTATGTACCACCCGGCGAGCACTGTGGGGGTCCGGTGTATTGCTGAAGGGCCCCCCAGCAGTGCCCAGGAGGTGAACTGGCACCTCTCAAAGTACTAGTCCACACTCCCTGCTTGGTCTGTTCGGGGACTTGAACCACTGACTCTCCAGTTTCCAAGCTAAGAACTGAAAGGCTAAGTTACAGCCGCCCAAAGGGAGATTTAACAGACATTTAATTAGCAAAGTAACTTGTCTTTTCTTTAACCTAGTTGGACAATATGCCAGCAATATGACTCATGGGTTACATATTAGCACTTTCATATTGCTAGATTAAGTCAATCTGTTCTCACTTAATGAATGCTTCTGCCTAAACCCTCATATCAACATCACTTATTGTTGTCACTTAATTATCCCTAAAACTACTATGATGGTTATTGTTATCAAAATATTGTGAATGATTTTCAAAATACTGCACAATATAAATGAGGAAGCAGCGACAGTTATACTGACCTCTGTTTATGATCATCATCATTTACCTAAAAGAACGTACAAAACGACAGCTTTGTTTCAGTTCAGTCACACTTCTGTGCAATAGCTCCATGAGCATGTGCACATTGTATACAGCCCTGAGTTCAGAGCTCTTTTCCATTTGGTGTGACTTCATCTGTTCTTCAGAGCCTTCACTCTCCAGTTCATCAGGCTGATATTTGGTGATTGGGTTACAATATAACATTAATGATGGCTGCATTCCATGTAGATGTCCCAGATCCAGTAATGTGGCCATGCAGCCTAACAGTGACATTCTTGCTGTCACTTCAATATGTAGTTTTCCTTTTATGAAATGTACTTATTTGAACGTAGGTCTGTCATCTCGACACAAAATACTAATGAAAATCAATGAGCTGTAGCTGGGATGAAATACCTAAACGTGATGTGTCTGGCTGCAGTAATGACATCTGACCAGCAGAGGTCAGAGAGGCACCACTCTACGTATCTTTTCATAGGCATGGCTAACAATCTATTTCATTTACAGCTGAAATAAGGCCACCATAAGAAATCTATGTGAACATTTTTCTTTCTAATTTAGTTTTTTTTGTATTTGTTTGATTTCACAGGTACCTTTGGACCATTGGCAAAAATGTGTGGAAAAGATGGAAGAAAAGATTCTTCGTACTGGTGCAGGTAAGCTCCCTTTAGTGGTTCCTACAAGATACAAGTGTTACAGTGTGATGTGAAACACCAACAGTGGATCAGAGTGTTTAACGGGCAGAGGCAGCACTACAGTCTGCAGGCAGCCGCACACACACACACACACACACCACACACACACACACACACACACACACACACACACACACACACACACACACACACACACACACACACACACACACACACACACACACACACACGCCGCTTCATGAGAGGAACTGTATGAACCTGCAGTCTCTGCTGCTGTCTCCACCTGTCCTCTGCTGCCCCCCCCTGTTACCATGGGGATGATGGACACTCAAAACACTGATATCTTCACATATTAATTTCATTTGATTTTTTAATAAATATTATTGATTTATTTTAAAATGTAGCATTGTTTGAATGCAAACCATTTGTAGCATAAAGAAGAGAGCATGCACGCTGAGATACACATGTTGTTCAGATGTGCATTTTCCAGAGGTCATTTGTTATAAATTAGTCACGTGAAAGAACAGTGATTTGTTACTATTTTGATAATTAATTTGTAAGTAATACTTAAAGCAAAGAATAGGGAAGACATTTTCTTGTTTTTGTAATATTAAATTGAATATATATATGGGGTTTTTAACACAAGATGAACCTAACCTAAACCAAACTAAATGTTTTAGTTTCAGCCTTATATTGGCTTAGTAATTATACTTAGTTATAATGAATACATATTCTTATTTTTGGAAATTGTACCACTTTAAACTGAGATGAAGAAAATATTCTGCAGATAACAGAGGCACTGAAATCTACAAAGCCCTGTTCAAATGGTTTTTAAAGGAATGATATATACCATAGCAGGATCTAGTTCAGAGACATTCATATTGGATACAGTATGTTGTGATATGTGCAGCTATTCTGTTGTTTAGCTGCTTAGCGATGGAGACCCATAGAGTCAGAGGTCCATCCGGCTCACAGGCAGGAGGCCGGACCTCTATGCTCATGGAAGTCTGTCAAACTGAAAAGAACTACATGGCATACGTTTTGATATGTTGATATATAAAAGCTAGAGAAGGTGCAATGGAGTGTGATACATGAATACTCATAGTACCAATAATATATCACCTTGTGGAATGCTTCTGAACAAATACAAGACTTTCCTTGATCTTTTATCTCTTTCATACTTTCAAAACCTCAAAATCCAATTTGAAGTGAAAGCAGAGTGAGTGACAAAAATGTGATCACAGCCAAAAGAGGAGCCGCAGTATCCTGAGTGTGGCCACATGTTGTGTTGCAGCGGGGAAGAGAGATGAAGCCAAGCTGTCTTCCTCGGCTGTCAGGAGGATGATGGAGCGCCAAGCAGGCTTTGTCAGTAGGATGGTGGGGGGGGTGGGGG